>NC_092146.1:11567664-11867664 GCF_043159975.1 Macaca nemestrina | reverse complement strand
AGGAGGATGAATGTTGCCTCAGGACCCTGTGATGATTGCGTTAACTGCACAAATTGTTTGTAGAGCATGTGTGTTTGAATAATATGAAATCTGGGCATCTTGAAAAAAGAACAGGATAACAGCAATGTTCAGGGAACAAGAGAGATAAGACTTCTGGTTGCCAGTGAGCCAGAAGGAGCAGAGCCATATTTCTCTTCTTTCAAAGGCAAATAGGAGAAATATCACTAAATTCTTTTTCTCAGCAAGGAACATCCCTGAGAAAGAGAATGTGCCCCTGACGGTAGGCCTCTGAATGGCCCCTGCGGGGGTGACCACCTTTTATGGTCAAAGCCAAAGGGATGAAATAAGCCTGGGTCTCCTTTAGCACTCCCAGGCTTACTAGGGCAGGAAATTCCCAACTAATAAATTTTGGTCAGACAGGTTGTCTGCTCTCAAACCCTGTCTCCTGATAAGATGTTATCAATGACAATGCATGCCCGAAACTTCATTAGAAATTTTAATTTTGCCCCATCCTGTTGTCCTGTGATCTCACCCCACCTCCATTTGCTTTGTGATATTTTATTACCTTGTGAAGTATGTGATATCTTTGACCAACACCCTATTCATGCACTCCCTTTCCTTTTGAAAATCACTAATAAAAACTTGCTGGTTTTATGGCTCAGGGAGCATCATGATAGAAGGATGGTCAGGTGCGTAAGACAGCAGACTTCTGGTTTAAAAGTAAAGATTATACTTAGGGGAAGGCACAGATGTCTTCAATTTACTTTGAAATACCCAAAGAAAGCATAATAGATGAATGGATGTACAGATAAAAATGATGAAGCAAGTACAATACAAACGTAAGAGTGCAATCTAGGTGGTATATAAGTGTTGGCTAGAATTGTTTCAACTTTTCTATATGTTAGAAAAGTTTCCTGATAACATGCTGCCTCTGCCTGTACCATTTTTCTCCTTAGCAGGCTGACAGCTCTGACAGTCCGGCCGCCGGACCTGCCTAATGAATGTGCATGCGCTTGTCTGAGAGCATGAGGCCTTATGGTGAGTTCTGGCTAGGTTTGAAATGAATGTCAGCGTTGCGTAGAGACAAGTCCCTGCATCTTGACAGAGAAGGAGTCCTCCATGGAGGTTCGTCAGTGGTGGATTCTTGCCTGTCTTATCTGTGGCATCCACGCGATAGTCCCACGATCCTAGGACAGAGCAGACATGAGCCAGCCTGAAGAAATGTCAAGAACAGCCCCGGGAATTATGAAATTCCTAAGGATCCAAAAGTATCTGCAAGATTCCTCAGGTCTGCCTAGACTTTGTAGTGGGGAATCTTTTTGAAACTTGCCCCACTGCAATTTCTAGGTACAGCATGCCTGTTTTCATGGGGGTTGTTCTCTCTCAGGTAGGTCTTCTTGCAGAACCACACAGCCTCAGGAACTGCCGGTTGTATGTTTCTGTAAGAGTGTTGGGAGTGATGGAGGTCTGAGTGTGTGTGTGGGTGGCATTGTATGTGTTTGGGGGGGGTGGGGGGAAGAGGGGGTTGTGCCTGTAAGTAGGGTAGACTTAAAGGAATGTGGCTAACACACTTCAACCCTTTTATTTTCATTTTATTTATTTTATTTTATTTTATTTTATTTGAATTTCCCAACCTTTTGGTGGCTTTGGCTGTGGGGCTGCAGGTTCTTTATTTTTCTGTGAATTATTAATCTGCTGTGAAGTGGGAAGCTGGTCAAGACCTGTCAGCATCCAAATCATCTCCCCCTGAGAAAAAGCAACCCTTCTAGAAAGAAGAGTAGCACACCACACCAAAAAAACAGTCATTTCCCAGTGTTTCATTTTCCTGTGGCCAACCCCAGAAGAAAAATACTAACAGTCCTGTCCACGGTACCCCTTGAATTTATGTCAAATTCGGTTCCCAGCTGAGCAGGTGTTTCAAAACATGATAGGGCAATCCTCCTTTGTCTTGGGATTCCATTCTGGGACATAGAGTGTGAGCAGTAATAAGATCAGATAGGGGTGAGGATATAATCTTGTGAGGGCTGGATGGGGTCCCCCAACTTCACCTACATAAAAATGAAGACAGATAACAAATAAGGTGCTTCCAACTCCATCCTCACTTTCCCTTAACTGCACAAGCAGACCACACCATGGCCTAGTGTTCATGTGAGAGTACTCCAACGTGCAAGGAACATTTGAAGAGCAAACTGGGGCCAACCTGGTAAACTCCAAATTTGATGGCTTTGATACCTGGAACTAAATGGGATTGGAGTGGATTGATGCTAGGTATGATGTGGCCTCCACACTTGCCTCTTTTTTTCCTGACTTCCATATTCCTGGTCAGCCTAGGGTTCCCTGTGTCTGATTCAAGGACTTGCACACTAAACTCTTCCCAGTTCACGGAGAATGACCCTCATGGAAATCCATTGCATAAATGTTTCCTTCCAAACACTGTCACGTTTTAATGACTGGGAAGCTTTGATATTTTTAATATTGTCAAGTCTCATTTCAGCTGCCAGCAAGGATACTCTCATTCTCCCACTTCTACTAGAGGGTTGGACGGTTACTTTATTATGAGAAGTAAGCATCTGTGTCTGGCTTTTTCCTGGTAAACTAGCCTATCTTTCATTTCATCTGCACAGGCTTCTTATGGTGAAGGGGCTCTTTCATTGGGATGTTGCAGGATAAGACTGTTTCTAGCTACAAATTATGTAGTTGATGCGGATTTCAGAGAGCAAAAGCTATTTTGGGTAAGCTGGCTGTGCACCAGATTAGGGGTGGTTCTCTCGTTTTAGGATTGAGGTTGTTTGCACTTTGCAGGTGGTTGTTTGCAAAGTTCAAAGACAGGAATCTTTGAACATTGCTTGGCCTCAAACACAAGGCATCTTGTTCACTTAAGTGAACTTTGATTTTTCTTTGCTTTCATAGGGAATCCACAGTGACCCTCAACAGCACTATTGGACACCCTTTTCAGGTTTGCCATCACCACAGACAGCCTCTGAGGCACTGTCCCAACCTCATGGATGGCTGCATAATTCCTGTAGGATGAGAAGCAGGCAGCCATGTCTGGCTTTTGCCTGGCAATCTAGCCCCTGTTTTATTTTGTCTACATGGCCTTCTCATTGTGGAGGGGTTCTTCCTTTAGGACTGGATGGGACTGCCTCTCATCACAGATTTTTCAGCTGACAGGGACTGCAGAGAGCAAAAGGGATTTTGGGTAGGCTGGTTGCACTCCAGGTTCTGGGTCATTCTCTGTGGTTGCTGAGGTTGTTTTTACTTTGCAGGAGGCTATTGGTCCTCTGATAGGAATCATCGAACATTGCTTGGACTACAGTATAAGGCAGCTCATTCTCTCAGGCAAGCCTTGATTTCTCTTTGCTTTCATAGGAAATCCTCGGTGCCACTCAACAGCACTCCTGGACACTCTTTTCAAATTTGCCATCACCACAGATGGCCTCTAAGACACTGTCTCAACTTCATTTGCACTTGTCAGATATCACTCCAAGGTTTGAGAACACTGCTCCACCTTGGACTTGACTTTGTCATGATTCCTTTCTCAGAGAGCCCCTGAGAGATCCAGGATGAAGGGAGGCAGTGAGGTCAAGAGCCTGGCCATATTTTGATGACACCAGCCTCTAGAGTTTCAGGTATGATTCTATCACCCAAAGAACCCTCAGCAACACATCAGACTATATTCCAATTCCCATGGACTGGATTTTTGCATGTAGCCTCTTTCAAGAATGGAGTCAGAAAAGTAGTTATCAGTGACAACCTTACAGTCATGAAATGCCTCGACCTCTAGCATGACCTGACCAAGGAGATGACCCGAAGGGACCCTAAGTTCAAGACTGTCAGGGTCTCCCAGTGGATTTTCACAGGCAGCCTTTTTCCTGATACCTGGCAGGCTCTGCCGGTACCATTTTCCTCTGCATAGACAGGCTGACGCTTCTGACAGACTTGTGCCAGAGCCTCCATCACAAATTAGCCTGTGCTAGTCTTAGGGCAGTGGGCCTGAACTGTGAGCTCTGGTTAGCATCACAATAAATGCCTCCATTCCCTAACCACAAGTCCTTATGGCTTGGCTGAGAAGGAGACCTCCGTGGAGGTGTGTGGGCTGTGGTATCTCACCTGTCTTCTCTGTGGGATTCACAGGATAGTCCCATGATTGTAAGAGAGGTCAGACGTGAGCCAGCCTGAAGAAACCTCAGGCAGAGCCCCAGGAATAAATCAAAAAATCCTTAAGGATTTAAAAAGATTTGCATGATGCTTCAGGCCTGCCTAGACTTTGTGGTGGTGAGTCTTTTCAAAACCTGCCCCACTGTGATTTATAGGTACAGCCTGCCTGTGTTCCCGAAGATACTGTCTCCCAGGTAGGGCTGTCTGCAGCACCACACAGTCTCAGAAGCTACTGGACTGTGTGTTTTTGTGGGAGTGTTGCGATTCTTGGGCATTTGCCTCTGTGGGTGGCTTTCTGTGTGTATGTGTCTATGTCTGTATGCCCGTAAGTGGAGTCTGCTTTAAAAAAAGTGACAAATGCACTGCAGCACTTCTCTTCTTTTCTTTTCTTTTTTTTTTTTTTTTAATTCTTCCAAATTTTGGTGGGCTCACTCTGTGGCTCTGCTTGGGCTGTAGAGCTCTGTGTTTTTTATTCTTCTATGGATTATGAATTTATAGTGAATTGGGGGCTTGACTGAGACCTGCTGGGGTTCATATCACCTCCCTCTGCAAAGGAAGCCACTCTTCCAGAGAGAAGAGGAGCACACCCATGAACAAACATCTGGTGTTTCCTTATCCTTCAGTCAACCCAAGGAGAGATACTAGCATTCCTTTCCACAGGACCCATTGAATTTATGTCAAATTTGGTTATCAGCCAAGTAGGAGCTTCACATCATGAGGGGGCACTCTGTCATCTTCATTCTGGCACAGAGAGTTTGAGCAGTAATAAGGTCAGTTATGGGTGTGGATACAATCTGGTGAGGGGTAGATGGGGTTCCACACCTTTACCTGAAAAAAGTTGAAAACAGATGACACAGAAGGTACATCCAACTGCATCCCTCCATTCTCTTAACTGCACAGGCAGTCCACACCATGGCCCATTGTTAAGGTGGAAGTACTCCAGCATTCAGGGAACATTTGGAGTGCAAACTGGGGCCATCCTGGCAAACTTCCAATTTGAGGGCTTTCATACCTGAAGCCAAATGAAAGTGAGATGGATAGATGCTGGCTGGGATGTGAACCCCACAGTTGCCTCTTTTTTTCCTGATTTTCATGATCCTCATCCTGGATTTGGCTCAACATCTTCTACACTAAACATTTCCTAGTTCACAGAGGATGACCCTCATGAGAATCATTGTGTGTTTCCTTGTAAACACTGTCACGTTTTAATGACTGTGCAGCTGAGATATTTTAAAACCATATATTCCCGTTAAAGCCATCAACAACAACAAAAAAACTATTGTTCTTCTACTTCTATATGGGGACTGCATGATTCCTGTAGGATGAAAAGCAGGTAGCCATATCTGGCTTTTGCCTGGTAATCTAGGCTCTGTTTCATTGCACCTGAACATCCTTTCTCACTGTGGAGTGGGTGTTTCATTGAGCTGTTGCTGTATGAGACTGTCTCTCACCACAGTGATTAGCTGCCAGGGATTTCAGGGAGCAAGACACTTCAGGTTGGCTGCACTCCAGGTTGTGGGTCATGGTCTTGTTTTGGGACTGAAGTTTTTTGCATTTTGTGGGTGGCTTTTGGGTCCCCTGAAAGAAGTCTTTCAGCATTGCTTGAACTTCAGCATGAGTCAGCTGATTCTCTTATGCGAACCTTGATTTTCCTTTGCTTTCATGGAAGGTACACATTGTCCCTAAATAGCATTACTGAACACCCTTTTCAGGCCTACAATTGCAACAAACTGCTTCTGAGACACTGTCTGAACCTCATCTGTACCCAAGAGAGGCCAGTTTGAGGTGTGAGAACACTGCTTCACCATAGATTTGCCTTGTCCTGGTTCCTGCCTTTTCCAGAGAGCACCTGTGAGACACAGGATGAAGGCAGGCAGTGAAGTCCAGGGCAGCCATCTTTCAATGACACTTGCCTCTGCAGTCTTAGGTATGATTCCATCACCCAGAGATCCCTGAACAACTCACTAGGCTATATTCCAATTGCCATGGGACCTGTTTCCTGCTCACAGCCTCTTTCAGGAATGGAATTAGAAGTGCAGTTTCTAGCAACCGGGTTACAGTCTCGAATCGGCTCCACCTCTAGCAAAACCCGATGCCCGAGGAAGATGGCCCGAGGAAGACCTAAGGTCAAGACTTTTAGGGTCTCTCAGTGGGTTATCTCAGGCAGCAGTTTTCCCAACACAAGGCTGGCTCTGCCTACACCATTTTTCTCTGCTTAGGCAGGCTGATAGCTCTGACAGCTGGACCCCCAAACCTGTGACATGAATGCAAATGCGCTAGTGTCCTGTCACCAGGCCAGAGCTGTGAGCTCTGCCTAGCAACAAGTCCCTGAGACTTGGCAAAGAAGGAAATCTCCGTGGATGTGCATTTGCAGTGCACTTTCACCTGTCTTCTCTGTTGGATACACAGGATATTCCCATTATTTTAGGAGAGGGCATATGTGAGCCATCATGAAGAAAGATCAAACATAGCCCCAGGAATAATCCACAAAATCCTAAAGATCCAAAAGAATCTGCAGGACGCCTCAGGCCTGCCATGTCGTAGGGGTGAGTCTTTTCGAAACTTGTCCCACTGTGATTTCTTGGTATAGCCCTCCTTTGTTGCCCAGGGTTGTTCTCTCCCAGGTGAGGATTCTTGCAGAACCATGCAGCCTCAGAACCTGCAGAACTGTAGTTTCTGTGGATGTGTTGTAAGTTTGGATGTCTGCGTGTATGTCGCTTGTGTGTGTGTGTGTGTGTGTGTGTGTGTGTGTGTGTGTGTGTGTGCATTTAAGTGGAGTCTGCGTAAATGAATTAGGCTAATGCACTGCAGCGCTTTTTATTTTTTCTCTCCCAATCTTTTGGTGTCCTGTCTGTGTGGCTCTGCTTGGGCTATGGGACCTTGTGTTCTTTATTTTTCTGTGGATCAAGAATCCATAGTGATTTGGGAGGCTGGCTGTGATCGTCATGGTCCAAATCTCCTACACCTGCAAAGAAAAAGTCACTCTACTAGAAAGAAGAGGAGCACACCTCACCCAATAATAGACATCTCTGAGTGTTTCATTGTCCTGTGGCCAAGTAAAGGAGAGACACTAGCAGTCCTGTTGGCAGTGCCCCTTGTATTTACCTCTAATTCAGTTTGCAGTAGAGAAGGTGCTTCATGTCATGAGGGGGCACTTCTCAATCATCTTGGGATTTTATCCTGGGACATAGTGTGAGCATCAATAAGGTCAGATAGGAGTGAGGATACAATCTGGTGAGGTTTGGATGCGGACCCACACCTTCACCTGCAAAAAAGATGAAGACTGATGGCACAGAAGTTACTTCCAACAGTATCACTGCATTCCCCTAATTGAACAAGCCATCCACATCATGGCCTGGAGATCAAGTGGGAGTACTTCTACGTGCAGGGAACATTGGGAGTGCATACTTGGGCATCCTGGCAAACTCAAAATTTCAGGGCTGTCATATCCAGAACTAAATGGGTATGGGATGAATTGATGCTGGGAGAGATGTGACCTTCACACTTGCCTCCTCTTCTCCTGACTTCCATTTTCCCCATTGGCCTAGGGTTTCCTGGGTCTGTCTAAATGTCTACCAAAATAAATTTTCCAGTTTATAGAGGATGACCCTCATTTTGATCCATTGCATGAGTGTTTCCTTCTAAACACTGTCACGTTTTAATGACTGGGCAGCTTTGCTACTTTTAAAACTGTAAATATCCATTATAGCTGCCAACAAGGAAACTGTTATTCTCCCACTTCTTCCAGAGGGCCTCAAGATGCCTGTAGGATGAGAAGCAGGCAGCCGTGAATGGCATTGCCAGGTAATCTAGCCTCTGTTTCAATTCATCTGCATGTCCTTTCTCACTGTGGAGGGACTATTTCATTGGGTTGTTGCTGCATGGCACTGCCTCTCACCCCAGATATTTTGGCTGCCAGAAATTTCAGGGAGCAAAAGAGACTTTGTGTAGGCTGACTGAACTCCATGTTATGGGCCACTGTCTCATTGTGGGGGCTGAGGTTGTTTGCATTTTACAGGCAGCTTTGTGTCCTCTGAAAGGAATTATTGGACATTGCATGGACTCCAGCACAAAGCATCTCATTCTGTCAAGCGAGCCTTGATTTTTCTTTGCTTTCATGGGGAATCCACAGTGATAACAGCACTACTAGACACTGTTTTCAGGCTTGCCATTACCACAGACAGTCGCTGATACACTGTCTCAACTTCAGGCGCACCAGTGAGTTGCCAGTCCAAGGAGTGAGAACACTGCTTACCTTCTTGCCTTCATCATGGTTCATGTCTTTCCCAGAGAGCTCCTGCAAGGCCCACAGTGAAGAGAGGCAGTGAGGGCAAGAGCCCAACCATCTTTTGCTGACACCTCTGGGGTCTCAGGTATGATTCTATCACTCAAAGAACCTCAACAACACAACAGACTATATTCCAATTCCCAATGGACCTGATTCTTGCACACAGCTTCTTTCAAGAATGGAGTTAGAAGTGCAGTTTCCAGCGACCTCTTCAAAGTCTCAAAAAGCCTTCTACTTCAGTGAAACCCCACCATGGAGACAGCAAGAAGGGGCACTGAGGTTGAAATATTTAGGTCCTGCAGAGGGTTTTTGCAGGTAGCCTTTCTTCTGATACCAGACTGACTCTGCTTGTACCAGTTTGCTCTGTTTAGGGTGACTGACAGCTCTGACCACTTGGTGCTTAAGCCTGCCACATGAATGTGCATGCGCTAGTCTCAGAACACCAGGACTGCCTGTGAGCTCTGGTTAGCCACACAGTGAATTTAACCGTTGCCTAGTGACCAGTCCCTGCAGATTGGTGGAGAAAAGGACATCCGTGGAGGTCCGTCAGCAGTGGACTCTTGCCTGTCTTCTCTGTTGGATCCACGGGACAGTCCCATGATCCTAGGGGAGGGCAGCCAGCAGCCAGCCTGAAGAAACATCAAGCAGAGTGCCAGGAAGAATCCAAAATGTCTCTAATGTTCCAAAATAATCTTCAGGATTCCTCAGGCCTGCCTAAGAATTCCTCAGTCTTGCCTAGACATTGTAGGAGTGAGTCCTTTTGAAACGTGCCACACTGTGATTTCCAGGAACAGCCTGCCTGTGTTCTCTGGGTTGCTCTCCCCCAGGTGGTACTTACTGCAGAACTACACAGCCTCAGTAAATGCTGAGATACCTGTTTATGTTGAATTGTTGAGAGTGTTGGATATCTGTGTGTGTGTTGGATGTGTGTGTGTGTGTGTGTGTCTGTGTGACTGTAGGTGGAGTCTGCTTAAAGGAATGTGGCTAAAGCACTTCAGCGCTTGGTTTTTTTGAGTCACACAACCTTTTGGTGGCCTGTGTGTCTGTGCTTGAGCTGTGGGTATCTGTGTTCTCCACCTTTCTGTGGATCATACATCCTCACTGAACTGGCAGGTGGGCTGAGACCTGCTGGCTTACAAATCACTTCCCTCCTCAAAAAAACAAGCAAACAAACAAAAGACACTCTTCTAGAAGAGAAGCACAATACACCAGAAAACAGAGTGTCTCATTGTCTTTCAGCAAATGCAAGAAGAGAGACATTAGCAGTCATATCCACAGGGCTCCTTGTATTTACCTCAAATTCGGTTCACAGGAGAGCAGTTACTTCAAGTCATGAGGGTACACTCCTCCATCGTGTTGGGATTTCATCCTGGGACTTAGAGTGTGAGCAGCAATAAGGTAAGATAGCGGTTAGGATACAATCGGGTGAAGGTTGGATGGGGTGCTGCAACTTCATCTACAAAAAAAAAAGAAGGCAAATGACACAGAAGGTGCTTCCAACTCCATTGCCACATTCTTTTAATTGCACAAGCAGTCCACACCATGGTTCTGTGTTCAGATGGGAGTACCCCAACCAGCAAGGAACATTTGAACTGCAAATTAAGGCTATTTTAGCAAACTGACAATTTGAGGGCTTTCATACCTGGAGCCAAATGGGAGTGGAATGGATTGATGCTGGGTGTGATGTGGCTTCAGACATGGCCTCTTATTCTCCTAACTTCCATATTCCTGATTGGCCTAGGATTTCCTGCACCTGGCTTAACGACTTCCACACTAATCGTTTCCCAGTCACAGAGAATCCATTGTGTGAGTGTTTCCTTCTAAACACTGTCATGTTTTAATTACTGGGCTGCTTTGGTACTTTCAAAATCATAAATTCCTGTTACATCCACTAACAAGGAAAATCTTATTCTCAAGCTTATATCGGTGGGCTGCATGATTCCTGCAGGATGAGAAACAGGCAGCCATGTTTGGCTTTTGCCTGGTAATCTAGCCTCTATTTCATTTCACCTGCATGGGATTTTCATTGTGCATGGGCTCTTTCATTGGGCTGTTGCTGAATAAAGCTGTCTCTTGCCACAGATTATTTAGCTGCCAGGGATTCCAGAGAGCAAAAGGGACTTCTGGTATGTCATCTACACTCCAGGTTGTGGGTCACTGTCTCCTTGTAAAGGTTGAGATTGTTTGCACTTTGCAAACTTTGAGGCTTTTGGGACCTCTGACAGAAATCAGTGAACACTGATTAGTCTGCAGAACAAGGCAACTCATTCTCTCAGGCAAGTTTTGATTTTTCTTTGCTGTCATGGGGAATCCACAGTGCTCCTCATCAGCAGTACTGGGCACCCTTTTCATGCTTGCCATCAACACAGATGACCTCTGAGACACTGTATCAACCTCATCTGCACCCATGAGAGGTAAATCCAAGGTGTGACAAAAGTGCTCCACCATGGACTTGCCTTTGTCATGGTTCCTGCCTTTTCCAGAGAGCTTCTGCAAGGCCCACAATGAAGAGAGGCAGTGAGGAAAAGAGCCCAACCATCTTTCTCTGATGCCTGCTTCTGGGGTCTCAGGTATGATTCTATCACACAAAGAACCCTCAACAACCCACCAGACTACATTTCATTTGATTCTTGCAACAAGCCTCTTTCAGCAATGGATTCAGAAGATCAATTTGCAGAGACCACCTCACAGAATCGAAATGCCTTCTCCTCCAGTGGGACCTGACCACAGCAATGGCATGTCCCTGAGTTCAAGACTTTCAGGGTTTTGCAGTGGGTTTTGGCAGGTAGCCTTTTTCACAATACCAGGTCGCTTCTCCATGTACCATTTTTCCCCTGCTCAAGCAGGCTGACAGCTCTGACAGCCTGGTGCCTGAGCCTGCCTCACGAATGCATAGGCACTAGTCTTAGGGTCCCAGGCCTGATTGTGACCTCCAGTTAGCATCACAGCGTATGTCACAGCTGCCTAGGGACAAGTCTAGTGGCTTGGTGGAGAAAGAGAAGAAGGTGCGTCAGCGGTAGACTGTTGCCTCTCTTCTCAGTGGGATACACGGGATATTGACATGAATCTAAGAGAGGGCAGATGTGAATCAGCCTGAAGAAATATGAAGCATAGTCCCAGGAATAAATTGTGAAATCCCTAAGGATCCAAAAGGATCTACAGTATTCCTCAGGTGTGCCAAGTTTTTATAGGGGTGAGTCTTTTTGAAATTTTTTCCACTGAGATTTCTAGGTACGGCCCAACTGTGTTGGTTGCTCTCTCCCAGGTATGGTTTCCTACAGAATCACACAGCCTCAGGAGCTGCTGGACTGTGTGTTTCTGTTGAATTGTTGCTAGTGTTGGATGTCTGCATGTGAGTGTTGCACTGTGTGTTTGTGAGTGCTTGTGTGTGTGTTTGCCAGTAAGTACAGACTTCTTAAAGGAACGTGGCTAATGCACTTCACAGCATTTCTTCTTTTTTTTTTCTTTTTTTCTTTTTTTTTTTTGAGTCTCCAAACCTTTTGGTGGCCTGTCTGTGTGGCTTTGCTTGGGCTGTGGGGCTCCGTGTTCTTTACCTTTCCCTGGATCTTAATCCACAGTGAACTAAGAGGCAGGCCAAGACCCTGGTTTTGAAATCACCTCACCCTGGGGAAAAAAAAAAAAAAAAAAGAAAAAGCCACTCTTCTAGAAAGAAGAGGAGCCCACCACAAGAAAAAAACAGACATCTCCCAGTGTTTCATTATCCTGTAGCCAACTCATGGAGAAATACAGTCCTGTAGGAGGTGTCCCTTGAATTTACCTTGAATTCAGTTCCCAGGAGAGCAGGAGTTTGACATCATGAGGGGACATTTCTCCATCATCTTGGGATTTCATCCTGGGACATAGAGTGTGAGACTCAATAAGTTCTGAAAGGGGTGAAGATACAGACTGATGAAGGGCAGATGGGTTCCTGCAACTTTAACTGCAAAAAGATTGAAGGCAGGTGTCACAGAAGGTGCTTCCAACTCCATCCCTGCTTTCCATTAATTATACAAGCTGTCCACACCACGGCCCAGTGTTCAGGTGAGAGTATTTCAACATGAAAGGAACATTTAGAGTGCAAATTGGGGCCATCGTGACACACTTCTCATTTGAGGGCTTTCATATCCAGCTCCAAATGGGAATAGAATGGATTGCTGTTGGGCGGGATGTGACCTCCACACTCGCCTCCTCTTTTCCTGACTTCCATGTTTCTCCACGACCTAGGATTTCCTGGCTATAGCTCAAAGACTTCCACAGAAAATGTTTCCCAGTTCACGGAGAATGACCCTCGTGGGAATCCATTGTGTGAGAGTCTCCTAAACACTGTCAGGTTTAATGGCTGGACAAATTTCATACTTTTAAAATCGTAAATTCCCGTTACATCCGACAGCAAGGAAACTCTTGTTCTCCCACTTCTGTCAGAGGGCTGCATGATTTCTGCAGGATGAGAAACAGACAGCCATGTCTGGTTTTTACCTCGTAATCTTTTTCACTTCATCTGCATGGCCTTTTCATTGTGGAGGGGCTCTTTCATTGGGCTGTTGCTGCTTGGGACTGCCTCTCTCCATAGATTATTTAGCTTCCAGAAATTTCAGAGAGCTAAAGAGATTTTGGTTAAGTCAGCTGCCCTCCATGTTGTGGCTTGTTGTCTTGTTGTGGGACTGAGGTTGCTTGCACTTTGCAGATTTTTGGGTCCTCTGACAGGAGTAATTGAACATTGCTTGTACTCCACCATAAGGCAGTTCTTTCAGGTAAGCTTTGATTTTTCTTTGCTTTCAAAGGGAATACACAGTGCCCATCAACAACACTACTGGACACCTTTCAGACTTTACACCACCACAGGCGTCCTCTGAGATACTTTCTCAACCTCATCTGCACCCACAAGAAGCTAGTCTGAGGTGTAAGGACACTGCTCCACCTTGGACTTGCCTATGTCGTGGTTTCTGCCTTTCCCAGAGGGCCCCTCTGAGGCTCAGGATGAAGGGCAACAGGGAGGTCAAGAGTCTGACCGTCTTTCACTGGCATCCACCTCTGGGGTCTCAGTCATATTTCTATAACCCAAAGAACCCTCATAAACATACCAGACTATATTGCAATCCCCATGGGACCCGATTCTTGCACAGCCTCTTTGGAGAATAAAGTCAGAAGGACAGTTTCCAGCAACCACCTCCCAGTCTCAAAATGCCTCCTCCTCCAGGGAGACCCAACCACAGAGATGGCCCAAAGGGGCCCTAAGGTCGAGAATTTTTGTGCCCCACAGTGGGTAGTCACAGGAAGCCTTTATTGCAACACCATGCCGGTTCTGCCTGCACTATTTTCCTGTGCTTAGGCAGGCTGACAGTTCTGAGAGCCAGGCATCCTTGCCTGTCTCATGAATGAACATGTGCTAGACTCAGGGAACCAGGCCTGATTATGAGCCCTGGCTTGCATCAGAACAAATGTCACCACTGCCTAACTACAAGTTCCCGTGGCTTGGCGTCAAAGGAGACCTCCATATAGGTGCAACAGCATTGGGCTCTTGGGTCTTTTCTATTGGTTTCGCCAGATAGTCCCGTGATCCCAAAGGAGGGCTGATGTGAGCCAGACTGAAGAAATCTCAAGCACAACCCCAGGAATAAATTGTGAAATCCCTAATAATCCAAAGGATCTATAGGATTCCTTAGGCCTGCTTAGACGTTGTAGAGGTGAGTCTTTTTGAAATTTACCCCACTGTGATTTCCAGATACAGCCCACCTGTGTTCTGTGGGTTTGCCCTCTCTGAAGTGGTGTTTCCCGCAGAACCACGCATGCTCTCCTCAGGAGCTGCTGGGCTGTGTGTTTCTGTGGGAGACTTGTGAGTGTTGGATGTTTGCCTGTGTGTGTGTTTCTGTGTGTGTGTGTGTGTGTGTGTGTATGCTTGTAAGTGGAATCTGTTTAAAGGAATAAGGCTAACACATTTAAATGCTTTGTTTTTCTTTTTTGAGTCTCCCAACATAGTGGTGTCCTGTCTGTGTGGCTCTGCCTGGTCTGTGGGGCTTTGTTTTCTTTATTTTTCTGTAGCTCATGAATCCGCAGTGAATTGGGAGATGTGCCATGACCCCTTGGCTTTCAAATCACCTCTGCCTGAAAAAGAAAAAAAAAAGGCCACACTTCTAGGAAGAGAGCCCACCACACCAAAAGGCTGACATCTCCCAGTGTTTCATGTTCTGTAGCCAACCCAGGGAGAGACACTACCACTGTTTTCCACAGGGAAACACACAAAGCCACACACACATGCAGACATCCAACACAACACTCCCACAGAAAAACACAACCCAGCATCTCCTGGGGCTGTGTGGTCCTGCAAGAAGCTTCACTTGGAAGAGAGAAACCCTGGGGAACCCGTGTGGTCTGTACCTAGAAAACACAGTGGAGCAGTTTTCAAAGACACCCCTACAACATCTAGGTAGGTCTGAGGCATCCTGCAGATCCTTTTGGACCCTTAGAGATTTTACAGTTAATTCCTGCATCTCTTCTTGAGGTTTCCTCAGGCTGACTCACCTCGGCTTTCTCTTACGATCATGGGATTAATCTGAGGATCCCACAAAGAAGAAAAGTGAGAGTCCACTGCTGACCCACCTCCACGACGGTTTCCTTCTCCATCCTGCAGGGACTTGTCTCTAGGCAAAAGTGGCAGTCATTGTGATGCCAGCCAGGGCTCACAGCTCAGGTCTCCTGCCCCAAGACTAGCACATGTGCATTCCCAAGGCAAGGTTGGGTGCCCAGCTGTCCGAGATTTCAGCCTGCCTAAACAAAGGAAAATGGTACAGGCAGAGCTGGCCTGGTATCATAAAAAAAAGCTGACTGTGATAACCCACTGTGGGACACTAAAAGTCTTGATCTTATAGCTCCCTCAGGTCCTCTCCCTGGTCTGGTCTGGCTGAAGGAAGACACATTTTGAGACTGTGAGGTGGATGCTGGAAACTGCTTTTCTAACTCCATGCCTGAAATAGGCTGTGTGTAAGAATCAGGCCCCACTGAGAGGTGAAACTGGCTGGGCTTCTGGGTCCAGTGGTGACTTGGAGAACTTTTCTGTCTAACTAAAGGATTGTAAACACACCAATCAGCACTCTAAAAATGGACCCGTTGACACTCTGTAAAATGGACCAATCAGTGCTCTGTAAAATGGACTAATCAGCAGAACATGGGTGGATGGGGCCAAATAAGGGACAAAACCTGGTCACCAGCCAGCAGCAGCAACCCCCTCAGTGCCCCCTCCACCCGCCCCATGCTGTGGAAGCTTTGTTCTTTCCCTCTTCACAATAAATCTTGCTGCTACTCACTCTTTGGGTCTGAACTACCTTTATGAGTGGGAACTCTGACTGCGTAGGTCTGTGGCTTCACTCCTAAAGTAAGTGAGACCACGAACCCACGGGGAGGAACAGACAACTCCAGAGATGTCACCTTTAAGAACTGTAACACTCACTGTGATGGTCTGCAGTTTCACTCCTGAGGTCAATGAGACCACGAACCCACCAGAGGAATAAACAACTCTGGAAGTGCCACCTTCAATAGCTGTAACACTCACTGGGAAAGTCTGCAGCCTCATTCCTGAAGTCAAGTGAGACTACGAACCCACTGGAAGGAAGAAATCCCACACACATTTGAACATCTGAAGGAACAAACTCTGGACACACCATCTTTGAGAACTATAACACTCATGGCAAGGGTCTGCAGCTTCATTCTTGAAGTCAGTGAGACCAAGAACCCACCAGAATGAACAAATTCTGGCCACACTATGGGGATTGGAATATAATCTGGTGAGTTTCTGTGGGTCTTTGGGTGATGGAGTCATACCTGAGACCCCAGAGACCAATGTCTGCGAAAGATGGCCAGGCTCTTGACCTCACTGCCTCCCTTCATCCTGGCCTCATAGGGGTTCTTGGAGAAAGGCTAGAACCACGACAAAAAGTAGGTCCAAGTTGGAACAGTGTTCTCACACCTCGAACTGGCCTCTCATGGGTGCAAATGAGGTTGAGACAGTGTCTCAGAGGCTGTCTTTGGCAACTGCTAGCCTGGAATGGTGTGTCCAGTAGTGCTGTTGAGGGTCAATGTGGACCCCCCATGAAAGCAAAGTCAAAACTTGCCTGAGAGAATGAGCTGACTAGTGCTGGAGATACAGCAATGTTCAAAGGTTTGTGTCAGAAGACCCAAAAGCCTCTGGCAAAGTGCAAACAAACTCATCCCCAAAATGAGACCATAACCCACAACCTGGAACATAGCCAGCCTACCCAACATTTTGGCTCCCTGAAATTCCTGGCAGCTGAAAGATGTGTGATGATAGGTAATCCCATCTGGCAAGAGCACAATGAAAGATCCACTCAGTAATGAGAAGACCACGGAGATAAAAGTGAAACAGAGGCTACATTACCAAGCAAAAGCCAAACACAGCTGCCTGCTTCTCATCCTACAGAAATCATGCAGCCCTCAAGAGTTTCCTTGTTGGTGGCTGTCACAACAGTTTGCAGTTTTAAGTTATCAATGCTGCCCAGTCATTAAAAAGTGACAGGGTTTAGAAGGAAACACTCATGCAATGGATTCCCATCAGGGTTGTCCTCCAAGAACTGGGAAAGGTTTCGTGTGGAAGCCATTGGATGAGATCCGGGAAACCCTAGGTCAATGAAGAACATGCAAGTTAAGAAAAGAAGAGGCCAGTTTGGAGGCCACACCCCTCCCAGCATTAATCAATTCCATTCCCACTTGGCTATGGGTATTAAGGCCATAAATTGGGAGTTTGCCAGGATGGGCCCAATTTGCACTGCAAATGTTCCCTGAGCATTGATTACTTCCAACTGAACAACAGGTCATGGTGTGGACTGCTTGTGCAATTAACAGAATAGGGGAATGGGGTTGGAAGCACCTTGTGTTTCATCAGTCTCTCTCTCTCTCTCTCTCTCTCTCTATATATATATATATAGATAGATAGATAGATAGATAGATAGATATTGCATATATATTGCATATATATATTGCATATATATATATATATTGCAGTTCAAGTTGTGGTACCCCATTCACTCCTCACTAGATTGTATCCTCACCCATCTCTGATCTTATTGCTGCTCACATTCTGTGTCCCAGGATGAAATCCCAAGACGTTGGAGGAGTGCCCCCTTTGACCTGAAGCACGTGTTCATCTGGGAACAGAATTAGAGGTAAATTCAAGAGGTCCTGCAGACAGGACTGCTAGTGTCTCTCACTGTGTTGACCACAGGACAATGAAACACTGGGAGATGTTTGTTTTTTGGTGTGGTGTGTTCCTCTTCTTTCTAGAAGAGTGTTTTGTTGTTGTTTTTTTCATTTTGTTTTGTTTTGTTTGCAGGGGGAGGTAATTCGGATGCTGGCGGGTCTCCACCTGCCTCCCAATACACTGTGGATTCATGATCCACAGAAAATAAACACAGAGCCCTGCAGCCCAATCAGAGCCACACAGACAAGCCACCAAAAGGTTGGGAGACTCAAAGAAGCGCCGAAGTGTGTTAGCCACATTCCTTTAAGCAGACTCCATCTGCAGGCACACACACATACACACACACAAGGACACAATTCCACACAAAGACATGCAGAAATCCTACACTCACAACAATCCCACAGAAACACACATCCCAGCAGCTTCTGAGGCTGTGTGTTTCTGTAGGGAGCTCCACCTGGGAGAGAGCAACACCAGAGAACACAGGCAGACTATACCTAAAAATATCAGGGGGGCAAATTTCATAAAGACTCACCCCTAATACAAGTAGGCAGGCCTGAGGAATCCTGCAGATGCTTTTGAATGGTTAAGGTTTATTCAGTTTATTCCTGCTTGATGTTTCTTCAGGCTGGCTCACATCTCTCCTCTCCTAGGATCATGGGATTTTTCCGTGCATCCCACAGAGAAGACAGGCAAGAGTCTACCACTGCACTTCCACAGAGGTCCCTTTCTCTACAATCTGCAGGCGCTTGTCTCTCGACAAAGGTGACATTCATTGTGACACTTGCCAGAACTCAAATGTGCTCTGAGTCTAGCTCATGCACATTTGTGAGGCAGACTCTGGCATCTGGCTGTCAGAGCTGTCAGCCTGACTAAGCAGAGGAAAATGCTACAGACAGAGCTGGTCTAGTATCAGGAGAAAGGATGCCTGTGAAAACCCACTGTGAGACCCTAAACGCCTCAAACTCAGGACCCCTTTGGGTTGTCTCTGTAGTCAGGTCCCACTAGAGGAGGAGGCGTTTCAAGATTTTGAGGTGGTCACTTGAAACTGCTCTTCTGACTCCATTCCTGAAAGAGGCTGTATGCAAGAATTGGGTCCCATGGAGATTGGAATGTATTCTGTTGTACTGTTCATGGCTCTTTGAGTGATAGAATTATACCTGAAACCCCAGAGGCAGGCATCAGTGAAAGATACCTGAGCTTGATCTGATGGCCTCCCTTCATCATAGGCCTTGCAGGGGCTCTCTAGAAAAGGCAGGAACCACAAAAGAGGCAAGTCTAAGGTGAATCAGTTCTCTCACACCTTGGACTGGCCTCTCATTGGTGCAGATGAGGTTAAGACAGTGTCTCAGAGTCTGTGTGTGGTGATACCAAGCCTGAAATGTGTGTCCAGCAGTGCTGTTAAGGGGCATTGTGTATTTTCCTTGAAGGTGAAGTAAAAACAAGGCTTTTCTGAGAGAATGAGCTGCCTTGTGCTGGAGTCCAAGCAATGTTCAATGATTCCTATCAGAGGACTCAGCCCCTAAAATGAGACCGTGGACCAAAACCTGGAGCACAGTGAGCCTACTCGAAGTCCCTTTTGCTCTCTGAAACCCTGAAAAGCTATACAATCTGTGGTGAGAGGCATTCCCACCCGCAACATCTCAATGAATGAGCACCTCCACAAGGAGATAGCCATGCAGATTTAATGAAACAGAGCCTAGATTACCATATAAAACCACACACGGTTGCCTGCTTCTCCTATAGGAATCATGCAGGCCTCTGATAGAAGTGGGAGAACAAGAGTTTCCTTCTTGGCGGTGGTAATGGGAATTTATGGTTTTAAAAGTATCAAAACTGCCTAATCATTAAAATGTCACAGTGTTTAGAAGAAAACACTCATGCTATGGATTCTACTAAGGGTCATTCTCCATGAACCAGGAATTGGTTAGTGTGGAGCTCATTGAGCCAGACTTAGGAAACCCTAAGCCAATGAGGTACATGGAAGTCATGAAAATAAGAGGCAAGTATGAAGACCACATCCCACCCAGCATCAATCCTTTCCACACCCATTTGGCTCTGGGTACGAAAGCCCTCAAGTCAGGAGTTTGCCAGGATATTCTCAATTTGTGCTCCAAATGTTCCTTGCACGTTGAAGTACTCCCACCTGAATGCTGGGCCATAGGGTGGACTGCTTGTGCAATTAAGGAATGTGGGCATAAAGTTGGAAGTACCTTCTGTGTCATTTGTATCTTTTTGCAGTTGAAGTTGTGGGACCCCTTCCACTTCTCAAAGGCTTATATCCTCACCTCTGTCTGACCTTATTTCTGCTGACACTTTATGTCCCGGGATGAAATCCCAAGATGAGAGAGGAGTGCCACCTAACGATGTGAATCACCAGCTCTGCTGGGAATACAATGCAAGATAAATATAGGGGTCCTGTGGACCAGATTGCTGGTGTCTCTCCCTGGGTTGGCCGCAGGAAAATGAAACACTTGGAAATATCTGTTTTTTTGGTATGTTGTTCTCCTCTTCTTTCTAGAAGAGTGGGCAGGTCTCAGCCCACCTGCGAATTCACTGAGGATTCATGATTCACAGAAAAGTAAAGAACATGGAGCCACACAGACAGGCCACCAAAAGGTTAGTAAACTAAAAAAAAGAAGCGCTGAAGTTCGTTAGTCACACACTTACTGGACCACACACACACACACACAGACACACAATACCACACACACAGGCAGACATCCAACACTTGCAACAGTCCCAGAAAGACACAAAGTCCAGCAGTTCCTAAGGCCGTGGGGTTATGCAGGAAGCTCCATCTGAGAGAAAGCAACCCCAAGGAAAAGGGATGGGCTGTACCTAAAAATCACAATAAGGCAAGTTTCAAAAAGACTCACACTTCCAACATCTAGGCAAGACTTAGGAATCATGCAGATTGCTTTCTGATACTTAGGGATTTGGCAGTGTATTCCAGGGCCTTACTTGATGTTTCTTCAGGCTGGCTCACATCTGCCCTCTCCTAGGATTATGGGACTATCCTGTGGATCTCAATGAATCCCACAGACACGATAGGCAAGAAACCACAGCTGACAAACCTCCATGGAGGTTTCCTCCTTGGCGGTCTTCTCTGCCAAGCCTCAGGGACTTGTTGCTAGGCAGCAGTGACATTCACTGTGACTCAAGACAGTGTTCACACACAGACCTGGTGCCCTGAGACTAGCTCATGCAGATTTGTGAGGCAGGATTGGGTGACCTGCTGTGAGAGCGTTCAGCCTGCCTAAGCAGAGGAAAATGGTACAGTCGGAACTGGCCTGCTATCAAGAAAAATGCTGCCTGTGAAAAACCATGGCGAGTTCATGAAAGCCTCAACCTCAGGGCCCATTTGGGCCATCTCTGTAGTCACATCCTAATGGAGGAGGGTCACTGTGAGGTGGTCACTAGAAACTGCTCTTCAAACTCCATTCCCAAAAGAGAACCTTTGTGTGTACAAGAATCCAGTCCCATGGTGATTGGAATATAGTCTGATGTGTTGTTGAGGGTTCTTTGGGTGATAGAATCATACCTGAGACCCCAGAGGTGTCAGCAAAGATGACCAGGTTCTTGGCCTCACTTCCTCCCTTCATCCTGGGCCTTGCAGGGGTTCTCTGAGAAAGGCAGGAACCATGACAAAGGCAAGTCAAAGGCTGAACCATGTTCTCACACCTTGGAGTGACCTTTTACAGCTGAAGCTGAGGTTGAGACTTTGTCTCAGAAGTCTTTTTCGATGATAGCAAGCCTGAAAAGTATGTGCAGTAGAGCTGTTGAAGAACATTGTGGATTGCCCATAAAAGCAAAAAGAAAGGAAAAAAAATCAAGGATCACCTGAGAGAGCAAACTACATTGAGCTAGAGTCCAAGCAATGCTTAATGCTTCCTGCCAGAAGATCCAAAAGCCTTCTGCAAATTGCAAACAACTTCAGCCCCTACAATAAGGGGTTTGTACAACCACCCAAAACCTGGAGTGCAGCCAGACTCCTCAAAGTCCCTTTTGCTCTTTGAAATCCCTGGTAGCAAAATAATATTTGGTGAGAGGCAGTCCCATCCAGCCACAGTCCAGTGAAAAAACCCCTCCTCAATGTAGAAACAATACAGATGAAAAAAATCAGAGGCTAGACTCCCAGGCAAAGCCAGACAGGGCTGCCCTACTTCTCATCCTACAGTAATCATGCAGAATGTTGACAGAAGGGAAAGAACAAGAGTTTCCTTGTTTGTGGCTGTAATGGGAATTTATGGTTTTAAAAGTATCAAAGCTGCCCGGTCATTAAATTGTGACAGTGTTCAGAAGGAAATACTCATGCAGAGGATTCCCATTAGCGTCGTTCTCCATGAACTGGGAAATATTTATCATGGAAATCATTGAGCCAGAAACACGAAACCCTATGCTGACCAAAAATATGGAAATCAGGGAAACAAGAGGCAAGTATGGAGGCCACATCCCACCCAGCAAGAATCCATTTCATTCCCATTTGACTTCGGGTATGAAAGCCCTAAATAAGGAGTTTGCCTGGTTGGCCCCAATTTGCACTCCAAATGTTTCTTGCACATTAGAGTACATTCACCTGAACACTGGGACATGGTTGGACTGCTTGTGAAATTAAGGGAATGTTGGTTGGAGTTGGAAGCACCTTTTGTGTCATCTGTCTTCATTTTTTCTTTTGCAGGTGAAGTTGTGGGATCACAACCACTTCTCACAAGATTGTATCCTCACCCCTATTTGATATTACTATGGTTCACACTCTATGTTCCAAAATGAAAATCCAAAATGATGTGAAGCATCTGCTCAGTGGGGACCCAAATTTCAGGTAAATTCAAGGGCCCTATGGATAGGACTGCTAATGTCTCTCTCCCTGCTTGGCCAGAGGACAATTAAACACTCAAAATCTGGTTTTTTGGTGTGGTATGCTTCCCTTTTTTCTAAAAGAGTGGCTTTTTTTTTGAGGGGGGAGGTGATTTTGATGCCAGTAGTTCTCTGCCTGCCTCCCAATTCACTGTGGATTTATGATCCACAGAAAACTAAAGAACACAGAGCCACACAGCCCAAGCAGCACTGCACATACAGGCCACAATATGTTGGGAAACTCAAAAAAAACAAGTGCTGAAATGCGTTAGCCAAATTCCTTAAGAATACTCTGTTGTAGGAAGTCAGGGACCCCAAACGTAGGGACTGGCTGAAGCCACAGCAGAAGAACATAAATTTTGAATATTTCATGGACATTTATCACTTCCCCAATCAATACTCTTATAATTTCCTATGCCTGTCTTTACTTTAATCTCTTAATCCCATCATCTTCATAAACTGAGGATGCATACCACCCCATGATCCTGTGATGACTGCATAATCTGCACAAATTGTTTGTAGAGCATGTATGTTTAAACAATATGAAATCTGGGCATCCAAAAGGAACAGGATGGCTGTGATTTTCAGGGAACAAGGGAGATAACCATTGGACCTGACTGCCTGCATGGCCAGACAGAACAGTCATACTTCTCTTCTTACAAAAGTAACTAGGAGAAATATTGCTGAGTTCTTTTTCTCAGCAAGGAACAGCCCTGAGAAAGAGAATGCATTCTCAGTGGGAGGTCTCTAAAATGATTGCTCTGGGAGTGTCTGTCTTATGAGGTTGCAGATAAGGGATTAAGGGATGAAATAATCCCCAGTCTCCTGTAACACCCCTAGGCTTATTAGGATTAGGAAATTCCTGCCTACTAAATTTTAGTCAGACTGGTGGTCTGCTCTCAAACCCTGTCTCCTGCTAAGATGTTATCAATGATAATGTGTGCCCAGTGGGATATGAAAATTCATGAGCATTTCTAATTTCACCCTGCTCCTGTGATCTCACTTTGCCCTCATTTGCCTTGTGATATTTTATTGCCCATGAAACATGTGATCTCTGTGACCCACACCCTATTGGTACACCCTTTTGAAATCCATAATAAAACCTTGCTGGTTTTGCGGCTCAGGGGACATCAAGGAACTTGCCAACATGCGATATCTCCCTCGGACACCCACCTTTAAAATTCCCCTCTTTTGGGTGGCACCAAGATGGCCAAATAGGAACAGCTCCTGCCTCCAGTTCCCAGCGTAAGTGACACAGAAGACAGGTGATTCCTACATTTTCATCTGAGGTACGGGGTTCATCTCACTGGAGTGTGTCAAACAGGAGGTGCAGGACAGTGGATGCAGACCAACGAGTGAGATTCAAAGCAGAGCAAGGTATCGCCTCACCCGGGAAGTGCAAGGGGGAAGGTAATTCCCTTTCCTAGCCAAGGGAAACTGAGACACACAACACTTGGAAAATCAGGTCACTCCCACCCTAATACTGCACTTTACCAGGGGTCTTAGCAAATGGCACACCCAGAGATGATATTCCATGCCTGGATCAGAGGGTCCCATGCCCATGGAACCTCTCTCATTGCTAGCACAGCAGTCTGAGACCTAACTGCAAGGTGGTAGCAAGGCTGGGGGAGGGACTCCCGCAATTGCTGAGGCTTAAGTAGGTAAACAAAGCGGCTGGGAAGTTCGTACTGGGTGGAGCCCCTCACAGCTCAAGGAGGCCTGCCTGTCTCTGTAGATTCCACTTCTGGGGACAGGGAATAGCCAAACAAATGCAGCAGAAACCTCTGCAGATGTAAATGTTCCTGTCTGACAGCTTTGAAGAGAGTAGTGGTTCTCCCAGCATGGAGTTTGAGATCTGATAATGGACAGACTGCCTGCTCAAGTGGGTCCCTGACCCCCGAGTAGCCTGAGAGACATCCACCACTAGGGGCAGACTGACACCTCACACCTCACATGACCAGGTACACTTCTGAGACAAAGCTATCAGAGGAACAATCAGACAGCAATATTCTCTGTTCGGCAATATTCACTCTTCTGCAGCCTCTACTGCTGATACCCAGGCAAACAGGGTCTAGGAGTGGACCTCAAGCAAGCTCCAACAGACCTGCAGCTGAGGGTCCTGATTGTTAGAAGGAAAACTAGCAAACAGATAGGACAGTCACACCAAAATCCCATCAGCACATCACCATCATCAAAGACCAAAGGCAGATAAAACCACAAAGATGGGGAAAAAGCAATGCATAAAAGCTGAAAATTCTAAAAATCAGAGTGCCTCTCCCCTTCCAAAGCAACGCAGCTCCTCTCCAGCATTGGAACAAAGCTGGATGGGGAATGACTTTGATGAGTTGAGAGAAGAAGACTTAAGATGAACAAACTTCTCCAAGCTACAAGAGGAACTATGAACCAAGTGCAAAGAAACTAAAAACCTTGAAAAAAGATTTGACTAATGGCTAATTAGAATAACCAATGTAGAGAAGTCCTTAAATGACTTGATAGAGATGAAAACCATGACATGAGAACTTTTGGTGTTTTAGACATGAAGTCCTGGACAAAATGACACTTATTTCATAGGCATATAATATGGATTAAATGATAATAACCAAGCCTGGCATATAATGAGTGCTCACTAAATAGGAGCTGCTGTCATTATACATATCCTATATATCAGTGTCATTTAAAACCACTGCAGCCCCCAGAATAATTTATTCTTGTGATTGACCCAGATAATGATCAACAGCCAATCAACATAAAGAAACTAATAATAATGTGTGAATTCTGGGTTTGAGCAAAGACATGTACCACCTTTTACACCAAATTCTAATTTATGTTGATGTAGACTAGGTATCCCAGAGCTTAATCCATCATGACAAAAAAAGGAAAGGGAAGGGGAGGAGAGGGGAGAGATGGGGAGGGGAGTCAGTCTTAGTCACACAGCCTCATGCCTCACAGGTGTCCCTTGTGAGCACACCAGCCAAATGCTTTATCTACCTGCAAAGTGACTTTAAAAAGACAGAAAGGAGGAGCTGCTCTGCACTCTTTCTTTAAAATGTGGCACATTATCATTCCTTCTATGATAGTTGGCCAAAAGACAAATCTGATTCCCTTTCTTGGACTTCATTTTAATTTTTATTTAAAAATTTTAATTTTAATTTTAATTTTGTGAAAGCAGCAAAAACAAACTGCTCTCTCCACCCCATCCTCATTAAAATAAAAAAAAAATTAATATTGTTTCCTTTGAAAGACTAATACCACTTCTCTTTTCTTAATTAAGCCCAATCAAAATATAGGCATAAACAGTCAACTGGGCAAGGAAAACTGAAAAACATCCCCAAGCCCTGAAAACCTAAATCAAGACCAAACCAATCAGCATTTTATTTAGGTTATGTTTATTTTTTGTATTTTTTTTTTAACTGTCAAGTGATTGACAGAATTTATGGTACGCTCAAAATGTTAAAATATTTCTAGACTTTGGGGGAAGACATTGAGTTTGTATATAGTCTTTAAACAAAATTATTGCATTTTCCAGCTGCCTTTCAGTTTAAATGTATTACACTTTTACCAGCTGCATAATTCTGGGTATATACTTCTTCCGAGGAGAAATTTTTCTAGCTGAGTGAGGGAAAGAATGTTAAATGGAACCCTCTACTTGCAGTTAGACATGCGTTTGTTTTTCGTTGCAGGATGCTAGGAAACCTCTCTGGTTGTCTAACTTTTTGCCTCACCTGTCTGAGTGCAGAGACCCTGACTGCATGCAAATTTCAATCCCCCAACCCCAAACTTTCATTTCTCCTTTGTTCAGCATAGCTTAACCACAGCAGGATGCTACCCATTTACTCATGGAGGCCTCAACCTGTCGCTTTTCTTGATGAGGATGGCCCTAAAGATATGCTCCAGAGGTGTCTTCTCCTGTTCATGGGTGGGCTGCACAAAGGGGTGCAGGGCCACCAGGGAGAAGCCCTGCTGGTACAGCACCAGGACCTGGGCAGTCAGGTCACACAGAGCTTCACTGTTGAGGATCCAGGGAGCTCTGCTGGAGTGGAGAGAGCAGAGGCTCATCACAGACCCACCAGGACACTCACCTAGCCCTGCCCAAGTCTCTCTCCCCTTGCCCTCAGGGAGGATCCTTTAGGTTACTGCTAAAATGAGTTTGTCCCAGTGTTTACTGTTTCCAAACAGACTTCATAAGCAGCCTGTCATTTTCCAAATCACCCAAAGGCATTAATGATTGGATATTGGCCAGGCATGGTGGCTCATGCCTATAATCCCAGCACTTTGGGAGACCGAGGATGATGGAAAGCTTGAGTCCAGAAGTTGGAGACCAGCCTAGGCAACATGGTAAAACCTGGTCTCAAAAAACAAACAAACAAACAAAACAACCCTCAAAATTAGTTGGTACTTATGGTCCTGGTTACTCAGGAGGCTGAGGTGGGAGGACTGCTTGAGCTGGAAAGGGGGATGTGGCAGTGAGCCATGATTGGGTCATTGCATTCTATGTAGCCTGGGTAACAGAGCAAGACCCTGTCTCAAAAATGAAATAAAATAATAATGGAATGTCTTCGATCTAGAGTCATCTTCTCAGTGATTACAATGAAAAAGTCATTCCCACCCACTAAAAAAAGAAAAAGAAAGAAAACAAATAAAGAAAGGAAGAAGGGAAGAAGGGAAGGGAAAAGAAGGAAACTACATTGAACAAATATAAAAATACTAGGTAGCAAAAAGTAGCATAAACAACATCAAAGGACAAACTGGAACAAAATTTCTGTTACCTTTAAGACAAAGGGCTAATTTCCTTAATTTGCAAAACCCTCTCCATCCCAAAATAAATTCTAAATGGTCAAAATATATGAATAGGCAATTGCTTAAAAAATGTAAAAGGCTAACCAATATTTGAAAAGATATTCTATCTCAGCATTAGAATTATACAAATCAAAACCAGAAATATGTTTACTTATCGAATTATTTTAAAATTTGGATTTTTAATTTACTTGTTTTTGAGAAGGGAAACAAAGTTCAAATTCAAAAGATACAAATGTGTACTCAGTAAAAAGTCTGCATCCTAGCCCTATCCTCTACCTCCTCCACTTATTTCCCTAGAGGCAGTCAATATTATCTTTTTGTGTATATGCATTAACAATCAAAGAATTCATATAAAAGTCAATAGGTTGATATATTTCCCTCTTCTTCTACACAAATGTCAGCATAACATTACACACCTGACTTTTTAAAATCAATTTTATCAATTAACAGGGTACTTTTTGGCTACGTACGGGGGCTCACGCCTGTAATCCCTGCAATTTTGGAGGCCAAGGTGGGCATATGACTTGAGTTCAGGAGTTTGAGACCAGCCTGGCCAACATGATGAAACCCCATCTCTACCAAAAATACAAAATATTAGCGGGGTGTGGTAGCACATGCTTGTAATCCCAGCTACTCGGGAGGCTAAGGCGGAAGAATGTCTTGAACTTGGGAGGCAGTGGCTGCAGTGAGCTGAGATAGTACCACTGCAATTCAGCCTGGGCAACAAGAGCTAAACTCCATCTCAAAAAACAAAGAAAACAAAACAAAAACAAAAATAAAAAAGCAATATACTTTTCTTAGAGACCATTTCATAGCAGTGCACAGAGTGCTTTCTCATTTTTTTTCTACAGATCCATTGTATGATATGCCATGGAGTATGCAAACTTTTGCTTTTATAAGTAATCATTTAGTGAAAAATGTCATTCCTACATGATTTTGCACATGTGCGCTTATAATACATATAAAAAATAAATTCCTAGATATGGAATGCTGGGTTAAAAATACATGCATTTTGTGCCTGTATCAAAACATCTCATATATCCTATAAATATATACACCTACTATGTACCCATAAAAAAAATTAAAAATCAGAGATGCAAGTATCTATGTCATAAATATGTGTGCACTGTAATTGTTTCAGATAATACTAGATTTCCTCCATACAATGTATGGATTTATCTGCCATCAGTGATGTATAAAGTTGTTTGTTTTCCCATACTGTGGCTATTCTCAGTGAAAAAACATGATCCCTGTGAGATGGTAGCTTGTATTTCTCTTATTATGTAATTTGTAATTTTTTCTTATTAAACGTTTCATATTTAAATGCTGTGTCTCCTTGTCTGTGAACTGTCTGTCCATTACCTTTGCCTGGTGTCCTTTTGGGTCACTGGACCTTTTTTTCTATTGGTTTGTAAGAACTCTTTACATTTAGGAAATTTACTTTTTATTTATCTGTCCCCAGTTTGTTGCTTGCCTTTTGACTTTGCATATGGTGGGTTTTGCCATGAAATTTTTTTTAGACTAAGTCTCACTCTGTTGCCAAAGCTGGAGGGCAGTGGCACTATCTCAGCTCACTGCAGACTTTGCCTCCTGGGTTCATGTGATTCCATAAAGAACTTTTTAAATGAAGCTGAATTTACCAATCTTGCTTTCAACGGCTTCTGAGTTTTATGTCATAGCAGAAAGACCTGGAATTATAAAACAATTGTCTTGTGAATTCTCATGACACTTATTTCATTTTTTGCATAAAAATCTTTGATTGATTTGGAATTTATCCCATGTAAACTGTGCATTACAAATTTAACTCCCCCCCGACTACAGACACACACTTTTCCTCATTGATTTCAGGTGCCATATATCATATGCCATTATCATTCATTATATTCCCAAATATGAGTTTATGAGTATGATCTATTAATCTATTTGTATAAAACATTAATTTAAACCTTTAATTTCATATTATATTTTAATATCCGGTTAAACCATTTTTCAAATTTTCCTATATTCTTGTTTATAGTTTGAATCTTCCTAATTTGTTTTTCTGAATGATGTATAAAAATCCAGCTCAGTAAATTCCCCTTCGTCCACCAAAAAAAAAATCGTTGGGTATTTTTACTAGGTCATGTTCAAATCATAGCTAATTGAGAATGAATGTTTTCACCATGCTGCACATTCCCATGCAAGAAACTGGCAAAATTTTGATTTGTTCAAGTCTTTCTTTGGGTCCCTCTGGGGCATACGAAAGTTTTCTTCACACAGATAGTACATATTTATCAAGTTTATTCCTAGTTATCCTACATTTTATTGCTATTGGAATACTATATTTTCCTTTTTCACTTCTGTAATATTCATTGTATGCAAGGGTGTTGGGGAAACAGGTATACCCTACATCATGGTGAGAGTGAACCTTTCTTGAGGACAGGGTGGTATTGGCCTTCACACCTAAAAATGCATACACTCTTTGTCCAGCAACCCTACTGGTGGTACTTTTATGGCTGGAATCATAAATGCCTTTCAAGATATATGGACAAAGATATTTACTATTGGGTTGCTTTAATAGCAATCTTAATTTCAGGACTAAACACTAGAATATCCTAGTGATTAATCTTATAAACCATTCAGAAGATTAAAGTAAATCTGTTATGTGCTGATAGAAACAAATCCAAGATACATTGCTAGTTTTTTTTTTTTAAGTACCTACAGTGTTAATGATATGGCCACTCTTGTGTAAATAATATTAGAAGGATGGACAGATATAAATAAAAATCTTTTTTTTTTTTTCTGGAAGAAATCACAAAAACATCAACATTGAAGAGAGGGACTGTAGTATGGAGGAAATGGGTAGAAAGTCAATTTTACTTTATTTTATACTTTGGATCCCATCACTACTAACAGGAGTCATTTGGGTGGAAGATTTATGAGTCATCTTTATTTTCCTCTTAAAATATAAAAACAATATTATTGTTAAATGTTTTCAATGAACTTTTAAAATGCGCTTTTTAAATTTTCTAATTTCTCTTACATGTATTCTTCTTTATCACTCTGTCATCCAGGCTGGAGTGCAGTGGTGCGATCACATCTCACGGCAGCCTTGATCTCCTGGGCTCAAGTGATCCCCCTATTACCTCAGCCTCCATAGTTTCTGGGACTACAGGCACATGCCAGCATGTACAGCTAATTTTTAAATTTCTTGTAGAGACAGAGTCTTGCCATGTTGCCCAGGCAGGTCCCAAATTCCTGGTTTTAAATGATCTTCCTGCCTGGGCTTTAATATCCTTGTTTTTGTTTTTTGTTTTTTTTGAGACAGAATTTTCCTCTTTCACCAGGGCTGGAGAACAGTGGTGCAATCTCAGCTCACTGCAACCTACACCTTCAGGGTTCAGGTGACTGTCCTGCCTCAGCCTCCTGAGTAGTTGTGAGTACAGGCACACGCCACCATGCCTGAAAATTTTTTGTATTTTTAGTAGATACAGGTTTCACTATGTTGGCCAGGATATTCTTGATCTCCTGACCTCGAGATCCATCCGCCTTAGCCTCTCCCTAATGTGCTGGGATTACAGGTGTGAGTCATCATGCCTGCTTAATGTAGTATTTTTAAAAACAAATTTTAAAACAAAACCTAGGGGTACTTCAGAACCACCTAACATCAGATACTGCAGCTCTTATTTCCATACACCATGCCAGAAATTTACAGCAAAAAAAAAAAAAAAAAAAAAGATTCAGTCTAAAACAAGCATTCAGCATCCTGGAGAAGGCTCCATTAATAACAGTGACAAATGTAGGACTGACCAGGTAAGCAGAAAAGTATGCAATATTTCCCCTGAAGGGTACATTCAGGATGTGCTGCTATATAAACAAATCCAAAGGTAAGTCTGGTAAAGAATCTTGAGCCTCTCCATATTCCCCATGGAAGGAAACCTGTCAAGGTGTCTCAAAAGCAGCTTCTTGGATGCAGGTGAGAGGGACTACTGCTCTAAAGCTTGTCCTGAATCCCAGGGTTCACAGCAAGCGTCCCCAACCATGGGACCACGCATTGGTAAGGGGGGCTGTACAGCAGGAAGTGAGTGAGCATTTCTACCTGAGCTCTGCCTCCTGTCAGATCAACAGCAATATTAGACTCTCTTAGGAGCGTGAACCCCATTGTGATCTGTGCATGCAAGCGATCTATGTTGTATGCTCCTTATGAGAATCTAATGCCTGATGATTTGTCACTGCCTTCCATCACTCCTAGATGGGACTATCTAGTTGCAGGAAAACAAGCTCAGGGCTTTCACTGATTCTACATTATGGTGAGTTGTCTTGTTATTTCAATATATATTATAATGTCATAATAATAGAAATAAAGTATACAGTAAATATAATGCACTTGAATCATCCCCAAATCACTCCCACAACCCCATCCATGGAAAAACTGCCTTCCATAAACCAGTGCCTGGTGCCAAAAACATTGGGGATTACTGCTTTAGAGCAAGGGTTCTCAAAGTCCACACCCTGTTCCAGCAGCACTTGGGAACTTATTAGAAATGATAAAACTTGCCTTGGTGCAGTGGCTCACACCTGTAATCCCAGCACTTTGAGAGGCTGAGGTGGGCAGATCATGAGGGCAGGAGATCAAGACCATCCTGGCTAACACAGTGAAACCCAGTCTCTATTAAAAGTACAAAAAATTAGGCAGGTATGGTGCCACATGACTCTAGTCCCAGCTATTTGGTAGGCTGAAGAAGGATAATAGCTTGAATCCAGGAGGCAGAGGTTGCAGTGAACCGATATTGTGCCACTGTACTCCAGCCTGGATGACAGAATGAGATTCCATCTCAAAAAAAAAACAAAAAAAAAAAAGAGAGAGAAAAGAAAAGAAATGAGAAGACTAGGTTCCCACCCTAGACTTACAGAATCAGAATCTGAGCTATCTGTGCCTCACAACTTCCCCAGGGAGTTCACCTGCCCCAAAGAGTTTCACCTTGGCCCTCCTCCACACACTCTCCTCTCCACAGGCAAGGAAACCTGTGACAAGCACCTAACTTCATACAGCCAAGCTTCTGGAATCCCCCTGCCTTGCCAGCTGTGGGCCCAATCTGGGCCATGCAGACTTCTTCCTCAGTTGGCAGTGAGGCTGGATGGTGCCCATTTGTGTGTACTTCTAGGCCCAAGGCAGGGCAAAAACTAAGAGGCGGCAAGTGACACTATAACTCACCACAGGTGCAAACTTTAAGGGAGCAGCAAAAGCTCAATAACCAAGATAAACAAATATTTAATGTAATATTTTAAAAACTAAAATCTATGCAAAAAATTAATGATGAACAAAGTATCAAAATTTTTGATAAAGATAAGATCAGGCTGGGTGCCAGTGGCTCACGACTGTAATCCCAGTACTTGTGGGAGGCCGAGGCAGGAGGAATGTTGAGCCCAGGAGTTTGAGACCAGTCTAGGAAATATGGCAGAATTCCATCTGTACAAAAAAATAGCAAAATTAGCTGGGCATGGTGGCATGTGCCTATAGTCCGAGCTACTAGGGAGGCTGAGATGGGAGGATCGCTTGAGCCCTGGGAGGCCAAGGATGCAGTGAGCTGAGATTGCACCACTGCACTTCAGCCTGGGGTGACACAGTTACTTTATAAATAAATAAATAAATAAATAAACAATAGGATCAGTGCTTTTTCCTTTGACTTAAAGCTCTAATATGGCTCACACAGTACTGTCACTGATCTTGTCTTTATTATAAAATGTTGTCTTACTCCCCTCACGCTAATCCTGGCCCAGCCCAAGATCTCCTTTGGTCCTCTTGTCCCAGATCCTCCAAATTCTGGGTGTGGATTTTACGGAAACTAGAGGCAGGTTTCATCTGCTGTCAACAGATTAAAAGGCTGCTGAACCAAAAGGACAAAACCACATGTGGCAGAGACACTGTTTTATCTGAAAAACTGAATAGACTTTTGGTAGGAGTGCAAGCCTTTATGGAGGGCAACTGCACGTTGTCAATCAATCCTAAAAATACTATCCAGCACCAAGATCCCCTCCTCTTTGATAAAACTATACACGCCCTCAAACTCAGCAGGTCTCTACACTTCGATATTCTTTAAATGTTTCAAATCTTTCAAACTCTTCCTGCGATAATAAAATGAATCTTTATTGAGAGTTCGATAATTTATATATGTGTTTCCTCTTATGCATCACACTAAAATAAGAAATAAAAGTAGTTAGTATGTTTAGAAGACAGGGTTCTGGCTGGGCACAGTGGCTCATGTTTGTAATTACAGCACTGTGGGAGGCCAAAGCAGATGGATCACTTGAGAGCAGGAGTTTGAGACCAGCCTGGCCCCCACATGGTAAAACCCCATCTCTACCAAAAATACAAAAATTAGCCAAGCATGTTGGTGTGCACCTGTAGTCCCAGCTACTCAGGGGGTTGAGGCAGGAGGATCACTTGAGTCCAGGAGGCAGAGGTTGCAGTGAGCCAAGATCATGCCACTGCACTGCAGTCTGGGGCACAGAGTAAGACCTCTGTCTCAAGAAGAAAGAAGACAGGGTTCTATACCAGCTGCTTTCCTCACTGTCTCGTAACCCCGGGTATGTGAACACTCAATTTCTTTGTATAAAATGGTGATAACAACATCAACCTGTCTTCCATTATAGAGTGGTTGTAAGGATCAAGTGGGATGACACGTGTGTAATCTACAGAGCACAAAACAATCACAAGCAGTGGCACTGGCCATGGCGAATCAGAGGACTATTCTCCCAGGGATGGTGATGACAACATGGTGTAGGGCCATGAAATCCTTCCTCATTCCCACCCACACCCCTTAAATTCCATGCTCCCAAGTCGGTGTACTACATAAATATTTGTGTTCAATCAACCACTTTATATTTTAATGTTTCCTGAATAAAACATAATACCTTTTAAATTTTTATCTTAAAATCTAAAGATGTATATCCTGTCAAAGCTAAGCAAGTTTATGGCTTTAATCTTTGGTATGCAAGTTGTCAAAGTAAGTTTAGCTTCATGGTTAAAAGAAAAAAATAAAAACGAATCTCAATGATCTTAAAGCAATAAAAAGGCTCCTATTGTAAATATGATTAAAGCCCCTAATGCCTTGTTTCTATTTGAACTCTAACCTTAAAAATACAAAACAAAACATAGTTCTTAGAAACTGACCAATTCCTCAGGGTTACTGCTATGCAAATAAACAAAGGAATGATTTCTCTCTTTGGATAGACATACCAATTGTAGCCTGTTGGTCTGTTTCTCACCCTACTTACCAGAATAACCTGTCCACTATTTTGTTTTGTAATGGTTGCCTGATTTCATTTACAAATTATGTAACCATAGGCAAGCTATATAGCTCCCTTCCCATCTCTTGGGACCCTCATTTACAAAATGAAGACTTTGGATGGACAATTGCAAAAGGAGCTTTCCACTTTAAAATGCAGTAATTTTAATATTTCAATTTGGAGGCTACGGTACCAGTTTCTAACTAAAAAGTAACATTGGATAATATAAGAAATATTTTCAGTGATAACTGAAAGAGTTCCCCAAAACCAGAGCTAGAATTGGAATAAGGAACGCCCACATGGCACGTGTAGGTGGCTGGGGCTGGAGAGAGGAGGGAGAGGCAGGAAGATACCCGCTGCCAGTGGGCAGGAGAAACGTCACTACAGCCCGAGGGTTCCAGCCTTCTGCCTGCCCAGGCACTAGAGATTCTAGGTTAACTTTTCCCTGGGGGAGTGTGGGGAGCTTTTCAGGGGAGTTCTAGGGAAGAGATGCATGTCCAGTGGTGGGAGAGAAAACAAATGTTTTAACTATTGCTGAGGATAATGGGTCCCCTTCATCCTAGAGGAAAGCTACTAGGAAACAGCATGAGTTATTCTGAAGTTACTTTGGCTTCCTGGCCTTGGCCAGGACCTGACTTTAAGGATGAACCACATGAACAGTCTCATCATAAGTTAAAATTTCTAATTATAACTTCATAGATGAGACATTGGTGAGGCTGTCTTATCTGTCTTATCCACCCCTACACTCCAGAAAGAGAAAAGGCCAGCCTAATCAGAGTGGGCAGCTGCTATGAGGGCTGATCACATCCTTTTTTCCACTTTCTACTCAGTCAGGTTCTGTAGTCTTCATCTACAGTGATCACACTCACCTCATCTGGGAAGGACACGCACATGCTCCCACACTGCCATAATCTTGGCTCACTGCAACCTCCGACTCTTTGACACAAGAGATCCTCCCACTTCAGCCCTCTGAGTAGCTGGGAGGATAGTTGTGCACCAACATGCCCAACTGATTTTTTTTTACTTTTAGTAGAGATCAGGTTTCACCATGTTGGCTAGGCTGGTCTCAAACTCCTGCCCATCTTCATCTTGAGCCAGGGCTTTGTCATACTGCAGTGCAAAGGACAGTTCTTTCCTGGCTTCTCCCCAACCTGGGCAGGGGCAGAGTCTCATCTCCTTAAGGGACAGAGGACTTGGTGAAGATCCTACGCCCGGTAACAGAGACATCCACAGGCCAGGGAAACAAAAGAGACACGAGCCAGGGGAAGAGCAACTAACACCAAGGCTGTATCTTGCCCAAGGGGGCAGCATCTTGTCCTTCTTGCCTGGTTACTGCTAATGGGCAAGTGGGCCCAATGGTGCCAGAACTTCTAACTCTTACTTTCAAGAAATCAGGGCCGGGCGCGGTGGCTCAAGCCTGTAATCCCAGCACTTTGGGAGGCCGAGACGGGCGGATCACGAGGTCAGGAGATGGAGACCATCCTGGCTAACACGGTGAAACCCCATTTCTACTAAAAATACAAAAAATTAGCCGGGCGCGGTGGCGGGCGCCTGTAGTCCCAGCTACTCGGGAGGCTGAGGCAGGAGAATGGCGTGAACCCGGGAGGCGGAGCTTGCAGTGAGCCGAGATCGCGCCACTGCACTCCAGCCTGGGCGACAGAGCGAGACTCCGTCTCAAAAAAAAAAAAAAAAAGAAAGAAATCAGAAATCTTAATCCTCCTAATCTTTAAACATGGCCAGTAATTGTAATTTTATTTTCAATCCCATATGGCCAAAGCCAAGACCTGGCAGGTTGCAGAGTACGGATGGGGCATTTGATAAAAGTGGGGGATGGATACCCACCCTCCTTCCTATCTCTGAAACTGGCACTGTCTGGGCGCAATGTGAACATCAGTCATCATGCAGGGAGGAGGCTGACATTCTGTTCATTCCCACACCATTACAAGGTACATCAAAGGCTTCAAGGACACATCTGCAGGTATTTGATACTAGCCTCTATTTCCTAACTCCTCTTTTTTCTATATCAGCATTGAGACAAACACAAAGTTTAGAACCACATGATAACAATTTGAACCTTTTCGAAATCTTTTTTTGTTTGCTTCTTATTCCGGACTCTGTTACAATAACAGGCTTTTCTAAAATCAAAATATAGAAACTAGTGCTGAAAAGCTGTTTTAGGTGGCATGAGAGTCCAAATATCTCTTGAAATAAGTGTTTTGCTTTCCCTTCAGAAAATAACTGCATATAAATAAATAAACCATTATTTGAGGCACAAAAAAGAGGAAAAGGAATGAAAGCAGAGAAAAATCATAATCCACAAAACCACACATTTCTTAAAACTCCTGGGATACAGGAAATTTTGTTTTTGCTACAGCTATGTTTTTTGTTTAGGAAAAACACTCCGCAGCCCCATTTATTCCCTGGAAACGAAGCCCCTTCAGATATTTGCAAAGGGCTAAAGTGAAGTCTTTGCTATTTCAAACTTTATTATTGGGAAAGTATCAGCCTCCACCACAAGAAAGAAACCACTGCATCTAGCAACTACGCATTTCACTTGGCTCTATAAAGCAGGAAATAGTAGGTTGAACTGCAAAAGCTTCTATTATTTTACCTGTAAATCATTTGTGAATTTAACTTAATCATTCAAGGTCTGACTTTGCTTTTCTTGCTTTTTTTCAATTTATTTTATTTTATTTTATTTTGTTTTGTTTTATTTTTTTATTATAACTTTGGTTTTCTAATTACATCTGCAGATGGATCTGTCAATACCAAGGAGTGCAACGTGAGAAAGACACCATCTCCCTCGCGTAATTTCCCTCATAGGTGAAGCTGATAACAACACTGCTCAACCACATCTCTCTCTTTCTTAAAAAAAGTTCCTTCAAGACTGCTAGTGTTAGAACATCAATCTTCCTGGGCTTTGCAGTACATCCAATTTAGCAAAACATTAAAATCAATCACTTTTCGATGCAGGACTTTTTATTGGATAGCTAAGAAATAAGAGTACAATTTTTAAAATGTTTGCAGAAGACAAAGCCTATGTCTTCCATATGTGTCATTTCTAAATCTGTGGAATAAGTTAAAATGTTTATTCTAGGCCCTGAAAAATTTAGACTTCTGTCATCTTATTAAACAAATTAATGTTTCGGAAACTTAAACACATACAACATACAAACACACACACACACATCCAGGCTCAGGAGACCATACCATTAAAACACTATTTTTAAAATTTGAAGTGAAATTTCCATAATATAAAATTAATCATTTTAAAGTGAACAATTTGGTGGCATGTAGTACATTCATGATGTTGCATAACCATCAACTCTATCCATAGGTTCTAAAATATTTTCATTACCCTAAAGGAAACCCCTTGTCCACTGAGCAGTTACTCTTCCAATTCCCCTCTCTTTCCCAGTCCTAGCAATCACCAATATGCTTTCACAAAAATCTATTCTTTCTTAAAATTTTATTTTAATTGATTATTGTTGTGTATATTTAAGGTGTACAACATAATGCTTTGATGTACATATACTTAGTCAAATGATTACTACAGTCAAGGAAGCCAACATCACCATCATCTCACATACTTAGTTTACTTTTTTGTGTGTGGTAAGAGTACCTAAAATCTATTCTCTTAGCAGATTTCCAGTATATAATATTATTAGCTATAGTCCCCATGTCGTACATTAGATCAGTCCCCATGATGTACATTAGATCTCTAGACTGACTTATCCCACATAACTGTAACTTTATACATTTCACCTACATCTTCCCATCTCCCTGACCCCGCAAACTACACTTCTGCTCTCTCTTTCTGTGTATTTCATTTTTACTTTAAGATTGCACATATACGCAAGCTTACGTAGTATTTTCCCTTCTGTGTCTGGCTTATTTCACTTAGCAGAAAGTCCTCTAGGTTCACCCATACTGTTGTAAATGGAGGATCATCTTCTTTTTTAAGGCTGAATAATATTCCATTGTGTATGTATACCACAGTTTATTTATACTATCATCTATTGATGCATATGTAGGTTGTTTCCATATACCAGCTATTGTGAATAATGCTGTAAATAAGATGGATGGCAGATATCTCTTCAACATACTGATTTCATTTCCTTTGAAGAAATACCAGTAATGGGGTTGCTAGATCATATGGTATTTCTAGTTTTAATTTTTGATGAACCTCCACATTGTTTTCCATAATGACTGTACTAGTTTACATTCCCACCAATGGTGTGCAAGGGTTCTCTTATTCTCCGCATCCTCACTAGCACTTCTTATCTTTTTTATTTTTTATAGTAGCCATCCTAACAGGTGTGAGCTGATATCTCACTGTGGTTTTGATTTGCATTTCCCTGATGATCAGTGATGTTAATACCCATTCTTTCACATACATGTGGGCCACTCTTATATCTCCTTTAGAGATATGTCTATTTAGGCCCTCTGTCCATTTTTCAGGTTGGGTTATTTGTGTTTTTGCTGTTGAGCTGAATGAATTCTGAGACACTATTCTTAACACTTTAATTAAACCATGGATGAACACACAGCAGAATCTCAGTAAGATTAAAAGAAATTCTTTAAGCTTATACAAACCTAAGTTTCTGCAGGTCAGTGAGAGAGTAAATGGCAAAGCAACAGATGCTTGATCAGATGAATTAAGTTGCAGGCTGCCAGACCACAAATGACTGTAAAAACATCAGACTGCCATGACAATGGGATAGGGGGAGAGGTAAGTTGTTACTGCTTTGCTCGTCATTTCAGAGAATCACACGTAGTCAATAAATTACACACAAACACACACACCACTGTGCTGTAAAAATTCAGTGTCCAGGTATTTGTAAGGAGTCTGCCTCAATAATTTCCATTGACTGTATCCATTAATAAAACCCAGAAGATGGCATTATTGCTCACCTCATCAGTCCATTTTGTCAGAGAAGACATAGGTTAAGATACATCAAGAACCATTTTTTAGAAACACCAGGTCCCCTGATACTTAGTTTTAGTAGTAGGTACTCAAATATTAAAAGCAACCAGCTGGAAATGGAACCTGAAGTATAAATAAAATATTTCATAGATTTAAAAGTACTTTTGCTAGAGAAGACAGAAAGGATCACCAATTATTCAGAATTGGTAACCAACCTCATCCATGCCAAATCCAAGAAGAGTTTTTTACTTGTTAGAAGACAGAAAATTATGAATGTTTTAAGCTATTTTCCTAATGAGTATGATAGCTGACACTCTTAGTAGTTCTCTTGATGTTGATAGTACATCACACTGATGGCATCAAAGACTAGCCAATAATGAATATGTACAAACAATATAAACATTAAACTACGGTATTTACAATGCAAAATGATTTGTCATAGAAATCCTGTCTGGATTTTCCATTATAAAGTCTCAAGACTTAATTTCTCCATGTCCTTATGGGTTTTTTCCAGGCACTCCAGCTTCCTCCCACATCCCAAAGATGTGCACGTTAGGTAAACAGGCATGTCTACATTGTCCCAGTCTGAGCGAGTGTGAGAGTGTGTGAGAGAGTACTCCTGCAATGGAATGACATCCCGTCTATGACTAGTGCCTGCCTTGCATCTTAACCTACTGGGACAGCCTCCAGCCACCCAAGACCCTGAACTGGAATACGTGAGTTGGAAAGTTAATGACGGAATGAATACAAACAATTGTAAAATAAAAATGTGTACAGTTCATGAAAATCACACAGATGCGCAACAACAAACAATGTAGGATGAAAGCACTTGGGGAGCCCACCAGATTTGTTATTCTTTTTGAACTTTGTGGTGGGAGGAGTGCTCCTTATGTTTCACTTTGCAAACATTTATTCCTTGATTTAACCCACCACCACTACAACCACTATCACTCGCTGTTTCACCAAAATTGGGTAAGTCATTATCTTATTTGTTTTTGTTAATCTTTCTTTATTGTATGTACAGCTCACATTTATTTCCATGCTTAATATTAGAAATGTTTTGGTCTTTATGGAGAAGTTTGGTAATGTTTTCGTGACCAGAAATATGCCACAGGAAATTAACTCTTGATTTTCTCAATTAGCCTATGGTAAAATTGGTTTCATTATACATTGTTTCATTTACTGTAAGAGTTTCCAAGAACCTACTGACAATGTTAAATGAGGACTTACTATGCAGAGGTAAACAGCACCGAAAACAATGCTGTTACAGCCAAGCTCTTAGAGAAAACGCGTAAGAAAAATAATGCATCTGTACAAGGCACTTTTAAGGAGTCTGAGTTTCAACTAAGAGTATGATTGCTCTGATACCTTCTCAGAAAACTGTGTTGAAGGCAGAGGATCCCACTAAAGGAGGACCTTTGTTGGGTATCAGGTGCTGAGGCTGCAAACACACTCCCACCCTGGAGTCCACAGAGCCCCTCATAGCCCACATATGTTCTCACCAACCCACCATCTGAAAAGTCAAACTAGGACCCAGGAATCTACTAGTTCTTTCAGAACAAGAAGGGACATGGTGGATTTTTCAAGTCTGAAACAACCAAGCACCATTTTAATTCATCACATCCAGGCAATACCATTCATCGGCAATAGAACTACTAAGACACTACAGCTCATCCAAATTAGACTATTAAGTAAAAATACTGAAAATGAGTTAGATCCATAGCTCTGACCTGGAAGAATATCCAGCATAGATTGAGAAAACCATGAGCAGAGTGACACACATATTCTTTGTGCTCCTTGTTAGAAAACCAAACCAAATCACTATAAATGTGTCTAGGTACAGGGTACAGGGAAGATGTAGAAGGAGATACCCATTTGGAGTTTAATGTTGTTAAATCAGGCGGTTGGAGACTGAGTTTCAGGCAAGTAGAGATCAACTATTTTTGTATTAACTTACTCATGGTTTCATTTCAAAATAACAGAAATAATGTTAATGAGGCACAACTGTGTAAGATGACAATGATAATGGAATAACACCATTAAGTGTTTCAATCACCAAAGTCAGGGCCAGAGTCATCTTCTAAATATCATGAGTCTAACAAATTCAAGGAAGAGAAAAAGAGAAAGGAAGATAGAGAGGTAAAAAGGAGATAAAGGAAGTTTTTATTTATCCACAACATCTAAGGATAAGTACCCTTCCCTCACCATACAAGTCTCTCTCTCTCTTCCTGTCTCTCTCCCCCTCACTCTTTCTCTGTCTTTTCTCTCTCTCTATTTTTCTCTCCCTCTCTCCCTCTTTCCCTCTCTTCTTCTGTCTCTCTGTCTCTCTCACACACACAAACACACACAGCTCTCTACCTGTGCTGTCCAAGACGTTAGCCACATGTGACTATTGAGCACTCAAAATGTGGCCAGTCTGAATCAATGTGCTATAAGTATAAAATGTTCAACCAATTTCAAGGACTTAGCATGAAAAAGAGAATGTAAAATATCTAAGAAAGAAGATTTTTTATATTAATAACACTAAAAAGACAATACTTTGGATATATTGAGATTGAGTAAAATATATTAGTATTAATTTCATGTATTTTTACCTTCTAAAAATGTGGCTTTTGAAAAGGTTAAACTTACTTGTGTGCCTCAAAGTATATTTCTATTGGACAGTATATTTCCATCTGTTCTATATCATTAATTACCAAACATTTGTTTCACAGCATCTATCACAACTTTTAATTCTACAAATTGTCTACTGAAGGTTTTTTTTTTTTCATGTCTTCCCTATGAAATATGTTCCACCTGGCCAGAACCCATGCCGAGTTTATTCAACAAAACCCAGTCAAATGAGAACAGGAGCAGACAGTTCTTGTGCTCTAAACAGGCTTCCACACCTTCATTTTCAGCTTTGCATGAAGGATTATCACTTTCTTGTGTTAACTCCTAAATTGATGCATGGAAATAGAAAATCATACACAAGAGTTAAGCAGTTCAGTCTCCACTAACAGATTAGCATGCAAAATGGACATCAGCACTCTGTGGTCTGTTTTTTGACTATGTAACTGTCACTATTCCACACTGGGGGGGGTGGGGAAAGCACAACTTTTTACTGCATTCATGTTTTATGGTTTACTCCCTCCCTGTGTCCCTTAAATGCCTGCTCTTTTGGAATCTCTAGTAACACAATCACACAGTTTCCAAAATGTTTCTGCATTCCCCACCTTCTTCTGCCCTGTTGGAAGGACACAAACATCCTCCTGAGTCATACATTTCACCCTACGCAGTAATTACAGGCTGCGAGTCACTGATGTAGCAAAACTAGAAATAACTGCTGGAGGCAAGCAACCAGCCGGTGTCCCACACAAATTATTCACAGCAGAAATATCAATAGAGAGTAGGCCCTCCAGTTGGTTGTGTTGATTCCCTGGAAATACTTTGTACTGAATTTTCCAGATGATTTATCTTACACTCCAGAAAGGCAATGTCTACCTCACACACTTAATAATGTATCTGTGTGGTTTTAATGTTTCAACTTAACATAGCTTTCCCCTTCCTGTGCTTTCTGGTCTGGTTCCTTGGGTAGTGGAATGGAAAGGCTTCATGATATCTTAAATCCCCACACATTCATAAGAAATGAGTAGGATTATTACTTTGTTTTAACCACAGTGCACTTTATCTTAGTCCTAAATTACGCAGATCATATTAGGCAAATAAGGAACAGAGATCTGGAATTAAAATATAGGAGAGAAAGCTGGTTATTCACCAAACCTGGCTCCAGGCAGATGGGTGCTATATTGGTTCCAGCTCCTGATCTGGAGTCAGATTACCTGCATTCAAATGTCAAATTTCCCTTACAAGACACATGACTTTGGGTGAATTATGAACACTTATGGGCCTCAATTTTGTCAGGAGAGGATAAAAATAACACCTTTCTCATCAGGCTGCTATGAGGATTAAGATAATGCACATAAAGTACTAGAACTGCACCTGGAACTCATAACTCCTCCATATATGGGAGCTGCTAAAATCATTGTTGATTTTCACATTCATAACCCTAATCACCTTACACATTGTTACCAAGCATGACAGACTGTCACTCCGATGAGTTGATCCTTATGTCTCAAAAGTACTCCAGCTCTGCATCAATATTCTTCAGGTTCCACACCTGACTTTAATTTCCCAGCCATTTCTGAATGTGAGCCAAAAATGGTCTAGAACATCAAGACTCAGAAAAATAAATGAGGCAAAAGTCATGCTGATGGAATGCTTCCTCTAACTTGCACCAGAATTCCACTACAGACTTCTGAAGTACTTATGGAAAAGGGCGCAAGGAGGAAGGGGCATGGCTTGTCTGCAGTGGGACTGCAGAAGCCTAAAGAGCTGGTTCTAGAAAATGACCCCATCTCTAGAAGTGAGCAGGCAGCATCAGGAGGAGGGCCATGCCTGTCTCAAATCCATCCCAATTTGTAAAACTAAGTGTGTAAACAAAAAATCTTCCTCTGAGTCACACAATGTCAGCTTCTCCACTTTCCTTCTTAACCCACAATTTTAAATTTCCTCTACCAACTGCCAGAACAATGGCTCATATCTTCAATTCTCCTCCTACCCCCTACGTCAAGCCTGCCTTGCCTGCAGCTTTGTCTGGGAGCATTTCAGGCTTTTATTTTTTATTTAAAATGAAACAAAACAAAACAAACAAACAAAAACAAGTCCTCAATGTCTACCTTTAACTATGGCATAGAAAGGGGAGGCTGAAGAGTTAGTGTCTGGCCACATCCAGGCACACAGTGGTGGCAGTCTCAGAAAAGAAAGGCAGGCAGGGTGAGAACTTGAGGCCGCTCCAAGGGCTCTCCCACTGCACCATGATGCTGCATAAGCTGATGTCCACCAGCATTCTGTTCAGGTTAACATGTCTCCCATGTCTGTGCTCCCTCAGGCAAATTAGTTCCATGAAACAACACTAGGTAGGCATTGGCCTGTCCCTACCTGCTGTCTCTAACTAATCCTGAGGCAGAAAAGTTACTCCTAACCCAGGATTAAAACAATAAATGTAACAAATGCAATAAAACTAACCTAGTGTCTGTTCCACACCCATCAAAGAAGGTGCTACTTTGCCTTCTCTTGCCTTTTCATCAGACCCTGTTCTCAATATCTTTCTTTGTTTTTTCATCATAAGAAAACAAAGCCAAAAAGATAGCTGGGAGATGAGGGAGAGGGACGGCAAAGACAGCTCCTAGGTCTCTAGTTTGCATGGACCTGAACAGCTGGCGGTGACTTTCATCACTTGGTTTTGGTCATGTTGACAGCAGAGGGCCTCTGTGACACCCCATAGAAAACATTAGTAAGGCCATTAATATAAGATCTTCAGCTCAGAAGGAGAGCTTTGGGTGGGGGATAGAAAACTGAGGATCATGTACCTTTGCATAAATGCTCCCTAAGGACAGGCGCTTGGATAAACTCTCATTATGAAAGAGCATGTGTAGAGAAAAGCAGGTCTCCAACCAAGAATTACCAAACTCTGAATATTTAGTGGCTGAGTACAGATGGGCAGATCTGCAAAGGAAGCAGAGGAGCAGCCTGAGAGGCCAGAAGCAATGCAGGGGGGAACATCTCATCAGTGACCTCCTCTTAACCAGTGTGCCAGATCCCACAAAGCCCTTCATTCCTTCCAGGATACACGGCAGATGCCCCGAATGCTGGACACAAAGGTTAATAGGGTACTCTCCAGCACATGCATGACTTTCTGCTTCACTAGCTGGATTGTAGGCTTATCAACAGCTGGTTTGAGATTGTAGTCTCAAACCTGTTTATACCAGTTGCACTGGTTAAAATGAAAAAGCCTAATCAAACATTATATGAATACAAACTGAAATAGAGTGGTGCCCTCTTCTCCACAGGGTATATGCCTGAAACCACAGAGAGTACAGAACCTGATTGCTGCCAGCCATAACACATTTCTGTTCATGTCTTCCACTTACAAATTTAATGCCTTTTTCATCTTCACTAAGCACTTGTCATGCACTGTGGCCATAACTTTTGCAGCCTGAGGTATGACAGCAAAACTACTAGCATGAGTTTTTTCCCTCTTCACAATTTCATAGATAGAAGATTCATTCTTTCTGTAGATCTTAGCAACTTCAGCATATGAGGTTTTTTTTTTTCCACTTAAAGGAAGCACTTTACAGCTTCATTTTTGCATATCCAAATTGCCAGCATCATCACCTTTGTGCTTTGGGGCCAACGTTGAGTAAAAATAAAGGTGACAAGAACACAAACAGTGCAATCCCAAGAAAGTGGAACTGATCACTGAGTGGACACTAAGTGAGTAATGGGTGGGTAGTGTGGACAGCATGAATACACAGGAGAAACAGATGGTCCACATCCTGGGCAGAATAGAGTGGGATGGCAAGAGATTTCACCATGCTACTCAGAAATAGTGAGCAATTGAAAACTATTATTATGAAAATTGTTTCTAGACTCTTTGATTTCATATTTTGGAACCATGGTTGACCACAAGTAACAAAAACGACAAAAAATGAAACCAAGGATAAGGAGGAACTACTGTATAGTGAAGGAGAGTTATTCCTAAGAAACCAAAGATTCTAAAAGAAAACTGTGGGAAAAAAAAAAAAAAAAGATTGTCAGGTTAGATCAAGGTAAGCAAATAATAAACGGTGAAGGGAAAAGTAATTTTAAAATGTGCAGGGTAACACTCAGATATCTTTGTGAGCATCTAAACTCTCCCTCCATCTTCAAAATGTTGACTGAAATGCTTAACTGGTGTATTACGGGTTTATGCCAAAAGATGACACAGAGACATCTGCCATCAGCAGAAACACTGTCAAACACCACAGACCTGCACCTAACGATGGGCATATGAATGTATGTTTTCAAAGACTTCATTGTGAAAACACAATCAATTTTTGTATTTTAAGCTAAAATAAAATATTTATAATATTCACCTTTTGAAAAATAATTCCCTATGTCAATCAACCTTTTTGATTTACTGACCAATTATGGTCTCGACTGTGACAATGAAGGAGCCGTCAGTGTTGCCAGACCCTTCAGTAAGATGAGGCATGGAAGATACCCACTGGATTTAGAGATTAATGGGACTGGAGAAATGTAATGAAGTCAGGCTCAAGATAGTCAACTGTTATGTGACAATGTCACAAGCTGTTCTTCCCTATCAAGTTCTTTTCCACTTAGTGTTTTAGAATTTAAGTGCTGCTTTTTAATCTCCTTTATTGAGCAAATGGTTTCAATGTATTCTACAGCTGAAAAAGCCCTTAATAATGAGAATAAGGATGGTGATGATGATAGAAGTATTATGGAAATAATATTAACAACAGTAACAATGATAGCTAGCTTCCATTGAAAATATATTGTTCCACAGACATTGTTATATATGCTTTACATGCATCCTTGCTTAATTCTCAGTCTCTCAGTTATGTACTATTATTATTTCCATTTTAAAGATGAGACAACTCTGGACCAGACAAGTTGAGTAGCTTCTCTAAGTCTGCAGAGCCACTAAGGGTTGAACCTGACATTCAGACCCAGGCATTCAGAGCCTATGCTCTTAACTTCCTCACTGTGAAGTCATCCTGATTAACTAAGCTAATGTTCTCATTCTATAGATCATAAAATGATGTCCAGAGAGATTAAACAACTGACTGGAGACATGGCAGACACTCTCAGATCCCAATCCTATGCTCTTTCTACTATACCACAGTAGTAATGAGTGCAGTAATAGCAGTAGAAAATGACTCCTAAAAACCAACAAGTGCTGCTTCCTTGCTTCTACACAATGGTGTGCCTCCAAAGTGTTCCTTGTTAGGCACTGTTTTTTGTTTAAGCTCCATCAATACTCAGCTTCGTGGGCTCAGGTTTTTCTTGAAAGGTTAATCACAGCTAAGAAAAACAAAGCCTTTTAAAAATGTGATGTGTATTTCTTCCATGAATTTAGTGGGATAATTGTAATCAGGAAAATAAATTAAAGGATGAACATATGCAACGTGCTTACTGCCATGGGAGTCTGCAGTGGAAGAACCACAAAAATAAGAATAGTTACACAGTGATAATACATATCCAGCATAAACCAGACACACTTAATTTCAGGGTAGGATGCAAGAAAATAAGCAAGGTAGGCCGGGCGCGGTGGCTCACGCCTGTAATCCCAGCACTTTGGGAGGCCGAGGTGGGTGGATCACGAGGTCAGGAGATCGAGACCATCCATCCTGGCTAACATGGTGAAACCCCGTCTCTACTAAAAATACAAAAAACTAGCAGGGCGTGGTGGCGGGCGCCTGTAGTCCCAGCTACTTGGGAGGCTGAGGCAGGAGAATGGCGGGAACCCAGGAGGCGGAGCTTGTAGTGAGCTGAGATCCGGCCACTGCACTCCAGCCTGGGCGACAGAGCGAGACTCCGTCTCAAAAAAAAAAAAAGGAAGGTAAATTTTTAAAAACAAACTCAACTTTCCAACTTAAGTGTTAAAAGTGTTATTCAAAGATATTTATAAAGAGAATGACACCATTAAGGAGACCAAAATGCAAATAACATGTTACTGACCTTCTCCATGTCCCAAGACTTCCTGCCCACAGTATACAGATAAAAGGCAGAGGACAAAAGTGTAAGGTACAGGTGCACAGGGCGTCATACCAGACCTCTACAAGGAGTATGAGCTCCGTCTGATCTGAGCTTCCCTGGATGACAAAGCTGCCACTGTAACCAGGTCTCCTTAGACACCTCTCTGCTCTCCTAATGAGAATCATTTCCATAGTTCCTAGTAATTTTTATCACAATGATGCTTTTCTAAAAACTCACTCATATATATTTTATAGGGTCAAAATTTAATAGGAATTGCCAAATTGCCCCACATTGGTCTTATCAATTCACAGTCCATCTATGGAGTGAGACCATGTGGTATTGACTTCTTAGCAAAGTGGCAGCTGCTGAGCACACCTGCATCACGATCATCTGGGAGTGGGAAGAGTGTGTTCACATTAGGAATGCATGTCCCAGGCTGTACCGCAGATCTACTAAATCAGATGTGCATTTCAATAACCATGGTCATTGACTTGTTTGCTCACTCAAGTCTGAGGATGATTCTGTGAGAGGCTGTCTGGAGCCATGTTTGAAAAAACACTGTGAAGCCAAGGGTGAGCTCACTGGGAAACAGTTCCCGATCAATTCATAACGCCTGCATGGTGGCAGGAATGGGGGAATCACAGTAGCTGGGTACATCACACCAATCTCTCCTTTCTCCTTCCCTCCTCATTCCTGACTGCCTAGAGAACTCCTATTCATCCTTTACAACTTTTCTAGAAGAGACTTCTTCAGCCAGCATGCCAAGGCCTCCCTCCTTGTGTCAATGTACCATCTAGCACTCACTATCACAGTTTTCTAGCATGTCTCCCAGGGCAGGCAGGGACTTTTTCTTGTTCATTTTGTTCTTCTCACAACTAGCTTTTTGCCTTGTCTGTAAGTAGAATTCAATGAATCCTTAGCAAATGAATACATGATTGAAAAAACAAAAGCAAGGATAGAGCAAATACAGAACCAGTTCCTGGGAAGGACAAGACAGCAAAACCCAGCCTCCTACTTTCCACTATCCTGTCTCCCATAAAGATCCCAGGTCTTCCAACAGTAAGGAAAATCAAGCTGATAAATGAGTATTGGTGGCCAGCAACCTTCCCACTGCAGCCAGGCTTTGTCTCCAGGCCATAAACAATTCCTTGCTCACAGGAGTTGTACCCTGTTGGGATCAGCAAACAGCTGTAGCAACAGCAGCATGTGACCTGCCCAGCTTGTTTAGGTGGCGTGTGTTTGTGAGAAAAACTTGCTCTGTGGTGTTTCTCTATAATGATTACTTGGAGAAATGATGTTATTTTTAAGGGCTGGGGAATATCAAATAGGCTTATTTGGCAAAAGCCACAATCTGTTCACTTCACTTTGTGTGCATATGTGAAAATCCTCACGCTAGTAGCCAGTTTTCAAATCCACTGGGAAGAAACTCCAAAACCAGGTTGGGGGCAGGAAAACACAACCCTAGGATGACAAGCATGCAAATTAACACTGAAACCAGGCAAAGGACTAGTGCTGACGGATGAAAACACTGAGGTCAGCTATATGTAAGGATTAGGAAAATTCTAAATAGGGAGGCATTCTGCCCACAAGTTTTGTTAGGAGAGGACACTAACACCAGTCATTTATGGTCCCAAAGCCCAGTATATTGGCGTTGGGGATGTAGGTGTCTGCTGAAAGGACAGTAGCACTCAAAACTCAGGATTCAGATACACTCTCCTCTTAACTCTTCAAGCTCTTAGATAATCAACTAGTAGAGTAAAAATAATTGAATCATGGACTACTAATGCACATGGCAAAAACTCAATGGATATCCTAGTCAACAGATTCTTCATCAGCTGTTCTGTCAAGATGATAATGAAACATCAATATGTGAGAACATGATGCCAAGAGGAAGAAATATAAATTGGGCTCCTATATTCCTTATGAAAATTACAAGATTCTAAACTAATCAATTAGCTTCACATCCCCCGCCAACTCCCCCAATCTCTGCATAATCATTTCACTTCATGAAATTTCTTGGTCATCCACTTACTATTCTGTCATCATGGACAGCAAATGAAAATCAAGTTATCTGCAGAACATGAGAAACTTTGCACTGTATTGTAAAATGAGCTGATTGAGGGCACTTAATCCAAGAACAGCTAATTCTTAAGACCTCAAAGCAGACTGGATAAATGTAAGGAAGGAGGAATGCAGCCAGGTTCTGATCGCACAGAAAAATGGATTCTGAGACTTGACAGGCTGCCTTATTAACAATTACAGTAACTAGGGCTGTTCTTTTCAAAAGAATGCCTTGCAAGTTAGAATATAAAGACCCCATCTTTGGAGATCTGAGGTAGAAAAAATACCCCTCCTTTTAGAAAATAAGTTATGCCAGGCTTTGGGAGCAACATAAAAGATGAGAGGAAGCTCAAGGGGAATGGTTTAATTTTCTGAATGGCTTATCTTTCTAATTTCGTCTCACTCAACCTCTTACACATTGGAAGGTGATTGTAAACTCTGGTATATTAGGAATAAATTTCTTGTTAAAAATAATAAACACCTTCCACTGACCAAGCTCTTAGAAAAGGATTAGAGAACCACTTTTCACTTTGAAAAAATCTTAAGACTCCCACTAAGAACTTTTGTTTATGTGGGTTCATCTATCTATATTCATAAAATTAGAACATTTAAAACTAAGACATTTTAAAAATAAGACTATCCAAGCACATATTCATTAGTGATGATGCCATCATGTCATGTAGCCAGTGGAAAACTCCATTGTGCACTTGTCAGAGAAGAGTGAAAAGGGTGAAACAAAGATCTTAGTATCATTTTGAAAATAGTTGGGACCTGAAGAACCGCCAGGGGTATCCAGACAACACTCTGAGAAACATTGACCTAGAGTCATGTCTAGTTGACACAAAAGTGTATTAGAGTTCTAGAGATGTCAACTTTTTCAAGAACCACCTCTGTCATAAAAACAAACATTCTGTGTATTATGTGTCAATAAAAAGTTTTTTTTTTAAATAACAGATGCCAGTGCGAGAACTTTAATAAGTATATGTAAAACTTTCCAGAAGCTGGCAAGAAAACTGACACCACATTTGTTTTACAGCCTCTTCAAGTACAGATGACTCGGTGCTTCTACATATAGTTGTGCAGGGTCTCTACCAAGGGCCAGGCCTGTCTGGGTAAATCCATTCCCTTCAGCAAACACTGCAGGCAGGCAAATCACCTTAAGAAGCAGTTGAACTCAGTGGTTAAGAGTTCAGGCTCTTGATTTCGACTTTCTGAGATCAAATCTTGAATTGGCCTCCTGCCAAATGACTTTAGGCAAGTTCTTAATCTTCCTCCAAGTACAAAAAGGGAGAATAACAACATTTACATGGTAGGATCTTCATAGGAATCCCATGAAGGGTTATGTTTCTAGGACACAATAGTACTTAATAAATGCCAGTTATCATTGTATCTTGTTTTACAATATATAAGACATCCCAAAAGTTTCAAAACAGTTTTATGCTGAAATTTCAGAAATATAAGCACTACAAACTTACCTCAAATACCATTTATTTAGTTATATAAATTTTAAGTAATAAAATTTTAGGTTTTTTTGTTTTCAGTCCCACTGATTGAAATTGACAAGTGCTGACTGAGATAAAAAGTACATTATTAATCTCATGGTGGAGTGGGGAATAATTGTACACACAACTGCTAGACAAAGAAGATTTTTTTACCATTAAGACTTAATTCAATAGACATTGCTGCGGTCTGAATGTGTCTCCCCAAAAGTAATGTGTTGGACACTTAATCCTCAATGCAACAGTGTTGGGAAGTGGGTCCTTCTCAGAGGTGCTTAGGTTATGAGGGCTCAGCCCTTATGAGTGGATTAATATCATTATAAAAGGGTTTCACAGCCAGAATTTGGTCCCTGTTGCCTTCTGCCTTCCACCATGTGAGGATGCAGCATTTCTCCCCTCTGGAGGATGAGGAAACAAGGCACCATCTTGTAAGTGGAGATCAGCCCTCACCAGACAACAAATCTGCCAGCAACCTGATCTTGGACTTCCCAGGCTCCAGACTGCAAGCAAAACAAAAACAAAAACAACAAAAACAAACAAACAAACAAAAAAACCTCTCTGTTCTTTATAAACTACCCAGTCTTGGGTATTTTGTTTCAATATCACAAAGAGGACTAAGACAGACATTTACTGCGCACCTACTATGTGCCATGCTTGTGCTAGGTACCAGGAAGATAAAATGAAACAAGACAAGATGATTAGCCAATAAAGGTTTACAATGCCAGCAGGTGCAAGTGTGGAAACAAATTCATAAAGCATGTGTTCTGCTGTATTATTCAGGTCCAGGTATGCTCAGTGTGCTGGGGTTTCAGGTAATAGGGTGCTATGCCCAGGATACAGCCAAAAAGGAAAGGAATAGTATTCCCCTCACTGACACTTGGAAGACACTTTCCCTCCTTGTGATGCGGATTTTTTGTTCACTTGTCATTAATTCTGTTCATCTGCAAGAAGCTCACCTATCTATAGCTTTGTCTTTGCAGTAGCTTTTCAATAGCAGACCTTTATTGAGCTTTTCCAGCTTTGTAAATCATAAATTGTCCTTTCAACATGCATAGCGACAAGCATTTCAACACACACACTCTATTTACACATCATAACAACAGCCTCTTATTTAGATGTCAAATTCCAGCAACTAAAAACTCAGATGCACAAAACAGCAAGAAGCCAAATAATTCTCAAAACCATAACACTTTCCATAAACTTCAGTCCCCTTTATGCAGTCCTTCAGGTCATATAGCTCTTCTTTTCAAATACACATATATAATGAGTCTGTTCATCTGTTTTTCTAGCAGATTAAAAGTACAAAAATCAGGGGAGTCCTTTGAAAACATGGTGCTCAGCTTCATGAATTCCCTAAAAGTTACAACCCAGGGCTACTGGGTTTTCTCCTTTCCTTTCCCCGCTCCCACCCCCGCTTCCAACCACTTCCCCTCTACAGCCCTCCCCTCACCTCCCTTCCCCTCCACTCTCCTTTCCTTTCTGACAGGGTCTCACTTTGTCACCAGGCTGGAGTGCAGTGATGCCATCACAGATCACTGCAGCCTCGACATCCCAGGCTCAGGTGATTCTCCCACCTCAGCCTCCCAAGTAGCTGGGACCACAGGCATGTACCACCATGCCCAGCTAATTTTTTGTATTTTTTTTTTAGATGTGAGGTTTTGCCATGTTGCTCAGGCTAGTCTTGAACCCCTGGGCTCAGGCGATCCACTCGCCTTGGCCTCCTAAAATGCTGGAATTACAGGAATGAGTCACTGTGCCTGGCCACTACTGTGTTTTCTGAGGCAAATTAGTTTTAATAGAACCAGAAAGGACTAAGTAATATCCATAAAGTATATCAGACACCTATACTGTTACTGAAGAGTTATGTGCCCTAGTGAAAAGACTATTTTTCATTTTCTCATATCTCAAAAGATTGAAAATTACAAATCCTTGCAATTTAGGTGGATGAAGCGGGAGTCTCTACTTTTAAGAATTTAAAAATTAGCCAGGTATGGTAGTGTGTGCCTGTACCCTGGCTACTTGGGAGGCCGTGTTGGAGGCACTGCTTAAGCTCAGGAGTTCAAGGCTACAGTGAGCTGTGATCATGCCACTGCACTCAGCCTAGGTGACAGAGTGAGACCCTGTTTCTAAAATAATAATAATAGTAAGTAAATAAACGATAATTAAAAATAAAGCTCAACTCTACATTCAAAAGTTTCTTCAAATTTTTCTTAAAATTTCTAGTCCATGTGCAGAACTCACTTGCTTAAATAAGTTATCACTTATATCTAGTGAATATCATTATGCTATAGAAAAATAGTTGAAAAATGAACATATTGTAGAATTATTGACCATTGTTGTTTATTTAAATGCTAGAAAAAAACTCTAAGCTTTATATACAATACGTTTGAGAGAAGTTTATGATTTTTTGGTTTCTATAACTTTTAGTTATTTGACATTTGCAAACTAAACTGGAAAACTAAGAAAACTAAAAGTGATTTATTTTCTTCTCAGATAACTGAAGACAAGACATTTTTGAGAAGGTGAATTTTCCATATCATTGACTTATTTCAACATTTTGAGTGGGGCACAGCTTTATTCTAAATTTTTATGAATTTTAGAGTTGATTCAAAAAATACAATGTGAATATTATATAAAATCAGATAATAAGGTAGTATGTAAAATATGCATGGTGGAAGGAGTAAATTGTGCGGATTATTCTGGCCCTGCAAAACACAGAAGCATCTCAATTTCTCTTTTTCCACTGTGATTTTTATCTATTGTGTTATTTTGATATTTGTACATTTATTGGGAGCTAGCAGGGTGAGTTTCATATGGGTAGCATTTATTTTAACTAAATTTGGTTTTCACTTTAGAAACAAGTTCCTCCTCCCTCCTTTTTTTTCTGCTGCCAAAGACCATTAGGCTTATAAATAAATACACAGCCCACAGGGAAGACTTGAGGAGGTTCAGGTAGACATTGCATTTGAATTTCCTGAGTTTGGTTTTATCTTAACAGCCTTCATACTCTTTGGACCACATCTGGGCAAGTGAAGTGAAGTGGGAAATGAAATAGTTGGATCAATGACATCAACAACGAATGCCGCTGTTCAAAACCAAAACCGCACATTTCAGACAGAGGCTAGGTGTGGAATATACATATATATAACCTAAATCTTCTCATTTTCTCCTTTTTTGGTATGGGTAGAAATATCATGTAAGAGGCCTGTTACACAACTAATGGGAGAGATATGTGCGCAGATGTCACTTGAGCCTCATTTTCCAAGCAAAAATTCAGGATTTCTGGTCTAAAACCATAGAGGATATTTTAAAGCCAGATGATTCCAGAAAATCTGAGACATGTGTCCACCACAGCTGTGACGCGGTCCACTCTCTCTCACCTACCCACTCCAGAATTTCTTACCCTTCATAAGGTAGCCCCTACTCGAGATGGGCCAGACTTCTGCAACAAATGATTGACAAAGCAGGCTTGGTCCCAATGTAAAATGAAGTCTCAGAACTCACTGCTCAGTCACTTTGGAGAGTGAGATGAAGAGGCTATGCCACAGAGGCCCTTGGGCAGCACAGCTGCAGTGACAATACAGGTCAGTGCCAGGAAGAAGAAGAATCAAGTTAAATGTGATCCAATAACAAAATCACAACACCGTCCCCATTAAGTAAGGCTTAGTTAGAAGCTAATAAACTGAATCTAATTTTCTGATGGCCATCTTTGACAAGGAATAAGCTCTGCTACAATGAGTGTCCTAGATAATTCAAATATAGACATTACAGTGGGGCTTAATTTAAAAAAAATTTTTTCACAAAGGAGCCTATCTCCTCAAATAGATTCTGAGGTGATTTCAGTTGGAAGAACATAGTTCTTTAAAATTCTTACATGAATCATCAGGAATAATCATACATAAAAAAATACTTTTTATATTTCCATTTTTAATTAAATTATATACACATATATAAATACATACACATATATGTATTAACTTTCCACTAGGAAACCCACACTAAGTACCTAGGGTTTGTCTGTAATAACTGAACACACTATCACAAAATAACCCAATGTCCTGGCCACAGACAACAGCAGATGCTTCAAGAGAAAGAATAGAGCCCTTTCAGCCAATTGTATAATTACATAATATGACCATGTTTACAGTATCAAAGGCAGGCAGAACAAATTACCTTGCTACTTCAAATTAATAACCCCATTTACCTCAATTATATGGCAGGCAGAGTCTAAATAATGTGAGTAATTACTTCAATTCATTCAGATGGTATAGATTTGCCCTGTGTGTCTGCAACTATTTTTTCCTTCCAGTACACACACCTTAACCATTAGCAGATACCAAAATGCACAACAGCAAACTCCTATCAGTTTCATCTCTAACCAGTGTAAGCAAATTCTCTCCATTATTTGGCAGATTAAAATTTGTTATACTCTTAATAATCCAGGTTGAGGTTTTCTTTTCTGACAAATCTCACTGGACCATATAATTTTAGACCTAGGAAGTACCATCCAGGGCCCACAGTCTAAATGCCAGCTCCCAGAAGCAGTCCAACCAGAAATCCAACCTGCTCACTCATAGTACGTCAGGCAAGGAGGTCAGAAGCCCAAATGCTTGGGTTCAAATCCTGTCTCTGCCACTTACTAGCTGAATGGCCTTGACAAGTTCCTAAACCTCACCAAGTCTCAGAGTCCTCTTCTGTACAATTGTGGTAATAAGGGATTCTGATTTATAGGAATTAAATGAGACAATCCACATAATGCACTTAGCATGCTTCTTGGCACATAACTACTATTGTTAAGCCCTTACTATAATTATTCTTACAGCAGCACCACCTTTAAAAGGTTCCCCCGAAGGAAGTGTCCATGTCCTAATCCCTAGATCCAGTGAATATTACCTTATACAACAAAGGATGTGATTAATTTAAAGACCTTGGGAAGAGTGCTTATCCTGTTTTATACAAGTAGTCCCTAAATGCAGTCACATGGATACTTGTAACAGACAGGCACAGAGAGTTTTGAGACAGACAAACAGAAGAGTATGTAGGCACATGGAGCAGAATAAATGTTAGACCTAATACCACAAAAACCCTAGAGGAAAACCTAGGTAGTACCATTCAGGACATAGGCATGGGAAAAGACTTCATGTCTAAAACACCAAAAGCAACGGCAGCAAAAGCCAAAAGTGACAAATGGGATCTCATTAAACTAAAGAGCTTCTGTACAGCAAAAGAAACTACCATCAGAATGAACAGGCAACCTACAGAATGGGAGAACATTTTTGCAATCTACTCATCTGACAAAGGGCTAATATCCAGAACCTACAAAGAACTCAAACAAATTTACAAGAAAAAAACAAACAACCCCATCAAAAAGTGGGCAAAGGATATGAACAGACATTTCTCAAAAGAAGACATTCATACAGCCAACGGACACATGAAAAAATGCTCATCATCACTGGCCATCAGAGAAATGCAAATCAAAACCATAATGAGATACCATCTCACACCAGTTAGAATGGCAATCATTAAAAAGTCAGGAAACAACAGGCGCTGGAGAGGATGTGGAGAAATAGGAACACTTTTACACTGTTGGTGGGATTGTAAACTAGTTCAACCATTATGGAAAACAGTATGGCGATTCCTCAAGGATCTAGAACTAGAAGTACCATATGACCCAGCCATCCCATTACTGGGTATATACCCAAAGGATTATAAATCATGCTGCTATAAAGACACATGCACACGTATGTTTATTGTGGCACTATTCACAATAGCAAAGACTTGGAATCAACCCAAATGTCCATCAGTGACAGACTGGATTAAGAAAATGTGGCACATATACACCATGGAATACTATGCAGCCATAAAAAAGGATGAGTTTGTGTCCTTTGTAGGGACACGGATGCAGCTGGAAACCATCATTCTCAGCAAACTATCGCAAGAACAGAAAACCAAACACCACATGTTCTCACTCACAGGTGGGAACTGAACAATGAGATCACTTGGACACAGGAAGGGGAGCATCACACACTGGGGCCTATCATGGGGAGGGGAGAGGGGGGAGGGGTTGCACTGGGAGTTATACTTGTGTAAATGAGGAGTTGATGGGTGCTGACAAGTTGATGGGTGCAGCACAGCAACATGGCACAAGTATACATATGTAACAAACCTGCACGTTATGCACATGTACCCTAGAACTTAAAGTATAATAATAATAAATAAATAAATAAATAAATAAATAAATAAATAAATAAATAAAAGAGAAAAAAAAAAGAGCAGAGAGCTAAGGCTATGAACCAATGAATGCAGACAGCTGTCAGACGCTGCAAGAAGCAAGGAACATATTTTCCCTCTAGTGTCTCAAGATGGGGTGCAACTCTGTTGACACCTTAATTTCAGACTTCTGGCCTCAAAAGCTCCAAGAGACTACATATCTATTCCTGTAAACCACCACATGTGTGGTAATTTGTTACAGACAGCAGCCCCAGGAAACAAATACACTACCTCAACGGGTGCAGCTCTTGTTTGACCTTTAACCTGCAACTTACAGATGTTAACAGTGACAATGATAAGGCCAAAGATAAAGATGACTAAAAAACAAGAAACACCAAGGGCTGGTGTTATGAATTGAGCTTAACAAAAGTAAAGAAGCAGAAGAATGCAAGAGACAGTGAACAAAGAGGTATGACTGAAGGATACACTGTAGTGAGATTTCTTAAGGAACCGGGGAGACCGATAGGGTTGAGGAAAATATTTATTATTTAGGTTCACCAGCCCAATTGGGTTAACATCCAAAGAACTGAGCCCTGAACAAAAAGTTACCTTTTAAGCATTTCGTGGGGTGGGGGGAGATATGTTCAGGGGGAAGCATATTACAGAAGCAAGAAACAAAGACAGTTACTCAACTAATGGAGACATGTATTACATCATTTCTTACTTTCCAAGGAAACACATGTTTTACAACTTGAGTTTATTTGTCTAGTGACCTTGTGGCTGTACAGCTACAGAAACAAGGTCTTTCACAAGGTCTGGGAAAGGAGAAGAGATAAGGCTCACTAGCCACAGAAAAACAGGCAGTTAATTTTCGAAGGACTTCAGTTCTTTCTCTTTCTCTGAGGGAACTGGGTTTTCTTACACGCAACTGAGTTGCTTACACATTCTTTAATTTCTTTTCATTACTGTTCCATTTCCCCCCTTTGGTACTTTTTATAACAAAGGTGTTAATAGAAAGCACCACTGTTTGCCACTTTTGCAGGACTGAGCTGCTGCTTCTTCGGGCAGTGGCTGATATTTGGTTAATGCCATCAACTGCACACTACTGTGCTGGGTTCCTACTGCCTCCATAGTTGACTCAATACTCCTAATAAACAGGGGTAAAAGGCAAGGGAGGATGACACAGATGCCAGGAATAAGAAAGAACCCACGAATGAGAGTTTTCAATCTTCCAAATGTTGAGAACCGTCCTTCAAACAAGGAATCTGGGGACCACCTGGACCAAGTCTGGTGCTCTCAGTAAAAAGCACCAAAGGCGGGAACTGGAACATGGGCAAACTTGCGCATTCTAGCTGTGATTTATACTACAGCTCGGCCATTTTCATCAATTTCTAGGCAACAGTTGGTTAAATTAAATTTTCCACATACTTCTACTTCTAAGGCTAAGAAGTAATCTAAAGCCAATCTATTTTGATATATAGCATTTCTTATTTGTGTTTCTTGTATTGTCAATAAATTTAGTGCCTTTGATGTTTCATTGGTTATAATTTTAAGGACTGCCCGCAACCTTATGATGCCATTGAGCATGTAGATGGGGAGTATACTACCCCTATGACCCACCTTGTGCCTAGGTAGCTGACCTATAATATTTAATGATTGTTTCAGCAGGTCATTTATTAGTTTTTCAGTTTTTTATATCTGCATCCTTTTTTATATTTGTGCCTATTTTTGTGATGCATTACACATTGTGCTTCTTCTAGTTCTTCTTTTCACTATAAACTGGATATCTTAAGAATCCCCCTTGCTTTAGAGGAATTAGAAAGAAGAATGGCTTGATTGTTCCTAACACACATTCCCCTGTCCATTTAGCCAGCAGTTGCTGATATGCCCATGCTCCACAGATCTAATACAGGCTAGAGAGTACCATCCAAGCATTTGGAGCATCTAGCTAATGCCAAGTGTGGTTTAGAGTAGAGAATCAAAAGAAAGGTTTTGGATCTGGTAAATAGGAGTCATTCTTGGGATTTCTCCATAGAATTTTGTTTTTAGTTTCATCATAATACTGTTGCCTGAGGCAGATTGTTTCTCCTACTGACTCTGTGAAATCCTTTCCCCATCAGGTGACACAGTACTTTCCAATTATGGAGGGTTTTAACAACCAAACACTGGCTGAGGCTGTTGGTTCACTGGCAAGGTTAGATGAAGTGGAGTTATCTTGTGGCATTAATTCCTTTGCCTTCCATGGCCACTGGTCTCCCATATTAGTTTCTCCACATACATAGCATGAGGAGGTTTCTGAGATGCCAGCTATATTTTCAGCTAGTTGAGCAGAAAAGTTTTTGGTTGATGGGGGAAACTCAGGTATGATAATCAAAATGCTTATAGAATGACTTATGAACCCAGAATTGTGGGGTTGGATTCATTTGATTCCTTCTAGTCTTTTTAACAATTAGTGGAATTCTGAGGCCTGCTCCTTGTCTCCTCACTGGCCTTGGGATAGATATACATATATACACACACACATATATATACACACACACACATATATATATATGTTTACTTTATTTCCCTTGGCCAATAACAGTGCTCAGGATAATGCTAATAATTCAGCCTTCTGAGGGGAAGTCCCAGAAGTTAAGGCTTGAGCCTCGACTACTGAGTGTTGGGTCAATACTGCATATGCTGCATATCACACCTCATTTGTTATGAAACTGGTACCATCAGTGAAGTATTCAACATCTACGCTCTCCAAGGGGGTATCTCGGAGATCTTTCTTGCTTGAGAACACTTTGTTCACCGTATTTATGCAACAGTGGGGCAGGTCCTGCCAGCCGTGAGGTAACCCACCATCCTTCCAATCAGGTTCCTCCACAGGCAGCAGGGTAGCTGGGTTCAAGGTATTTATAGTCTCCAGTGTCAGTTGGGGATTTTCACACAGAAGCCCTTGATTCTTTAGCATTCTAGAGTTGGAAAGCCAGTGATGTCCTTTGTGTTCCATTAAGGTGACTGCAGCATGTGGCACCTCAACTATTAACTTCTGACCTAGGGCTAGCTTGTTGGCATCTTCTATAAGGATTGCTGTAGCTGCCAATGCCCTGAGGCAATGGGGCCAACCTAAGGCCACAAAGTCCAGTCTTTTGGATAAGTATGCTACCAGCTGATGCCTAGAACCCAACAACTGAGTTAAGACTCTGACTGCCATTCCTTTTTGTTCATCCACATACAAAAAGAAGGGCTTTTTTTTACGTCTGGTAACCCTAGTGCCAAGGCCTGGATGAGAGCTTCCTTTATATCCTTAAAGGCCTTTTCATGTTCCTTTTCCCATTGTAGGGGCTCTGTTTCCCCTCCTGTAATAGCCTCATATAAGGGCCTTGCTATATGGGAGAAGTTTGGAATACAGTTTCTGCAGAATCCCACTGCACCTAGAAATTCCCTGACCTGCCGCCTTGGAACTGGGGTGGGCAATGCACATCCAGGCTCACGGTGTGCATGTCCAAGCCTTGCTGGCCTTGGGATACCATGACTCCTAGATATCCAACCTCCTGAGAGCAAACTTTTGTCTTTCCTTGGACACTTCATACCAGCTTCACAAAGCAGGTGGAGAAGTCCCTCTGTTCCTTGGAGGCATTCCTCCCTGTGGGGGCAACAAATAGCAAATCATCAATGTAATGTAATAGCACACAATTATCACTAGGTGGCACAAAAGCCTCAAGGTTGGTAGCCAAAGCCTCCTGAAACATAGTGGGAGAATTCTTGAACTTTTGAGGCAACCTTGTCCAGGTATACTGAGATTGCCCCTACTGGAAGGCAAATACAGGCAGACTTTGGAAAGCAAGCCTCAAGCAAAAGAAAGTATCCTTTAAGTCCAGACATGTGAACCATGCGACTTCAGCAGGAATCTGTCCCAACATTGTGTATGGGTTGGGTACTATGGCATGGATAGTGACAGTGGCCTTGCTTACTGCCTGGAGGTCCTGCACTGGCTTGCATTCACTATTTGGTTTGTGCATGGGCAGCAGAGGAGTATTCGAGGAGGATTTGCATTTCACTATAATCCCACGTTTATAGAGCCGACTTAGATGTTTTGTTATGCCTTCAATTGCCTCTCTGGGTAAATGGTATTGACGGACTTGTACAGGAGCAGCCTAAAGGTTAAGCTCTGCTACCACTGGAGTTCTGTTTGCAGCAAGTCCAGGGGGGTCATCCTCAGCCTATACACCTGGTACCTTGAAAAGCATTCCCTACATATTGTGTAAGTCCAGCTCTGGCAGCTTTCTGGTACATAGTTCATAAAGCAGCCATTTCTCAGTTCTTGGGACAGTTAGAGTCAATACCACTGCCTTTGGCTTTCCTATATCCAGGGTCACATTCCCTTTAGGTGTAAAGGAAATCTTGCCTGAAGTTTCTGGAGTAAGTATCTCCCCAACAAGGGCACTGGACAATCTGGCATATGTAGAAACTCATGCTGAACTTCTTGTCCCCCCAATAACACATCTTCTGAATTTGCAAAAAAGGTCTCTGTTCTCTGGCTCCAGTATCCCCTATGATAGTAGCTCAGTTCTTTGTGGGGGGGGGGGGCTAATCATGTGAGTTACCATAGAGAAATCAGCACCAGTATCGACCAAAAAATCCATTGATTGGTCCCTTATTTCTATAGAGACCCTATGCTTCCTGAGACCTAAAAAGATGGAGTCCAGTCTGTCTCAGTCTTCAAAATTCTCTGCCCCTGCTAAGCCAATTAGATCAGGATCTGCCTTTGAAGCAACATGACTGGCAACCGAACACTGCAGTCAGGTGTTAGACCATTGACCATCATCACCTCCCTTTTCCTTTTTGGGGCATTCATCTTTCTAATGGCCCATTTGCCTGCACCTTGCACACTGATTCCTGTCCATACCAGGACCTGCTTTTTTCCTGGTCTTGTCTGCACTCTTCCTTGGCCTCTGCCTTGGCCATACCTTTTAGCAAATCCAGGGTTACTTTCTGCTAGTGTAGATGCTATAAATTGAGCTGTCTCTTTGTTTCTATTTCTGGTTTTTCTTTCTTCCTTTGGTTGGGCTGTCTGAGCCACTAATGCCTTGTAATGTCCCTCTAGGCAGGGTTGTAACCACTTGGGGCAAGTTTGTCCCACATTGAGCCAAGAGTCTACATAAGGAAACTCATCTAGGTATCCTGGTTGTCCTCCAACTCCAGTGACCACCTTAAACACACAGCCAATTTGTTCCCTGTATATTGTACCTTCAGAGGGCCACCCCACATTGAAAGCAGGCCAATCTATCTCACAGTATGTCCTAGCTTTTGAGCATCCAGTTTCATCCCATAATCATCTCTAAATCCTTTTTAAAAATATTTTTATCATGCACTCCAAAAGAGTTCGTTTCAATGTTTTCCCTCCTATTTCCTCTCTTGCAGTGCACTTGCACTCTCAGGTCCACCAGGTCCTTTGATGGGAGTTTCAGATGCTGCTGAGCCAGGAATGTGCTTTCCTCTTCACAGCCTGCTGCAGATGTGGAACTGGTCCTATCAACCATATGTAATATCCTAAGTCTGACTTCCCTCAAACATGCCTTGGGCACACAGCCTGCGCTAAGGGATCTGTGCCTCCCCACATCACTCCTTGCATTGGCCTCTCCTGAGACCATCTCTTTCACACCACCTCCTTTGCCCCAGGACTCCTCACTGGATGAAATGAGCCTCTCTTATGTCCCAGGTGCATCTAGTTAGGCTACCACATTCAAACACATACACCACTCCTATCCCAGGCCTCCTCATAAGATGCAATGAGCCTCTCTCGTCATCCCAAGTAGGTTCACATGCACCCACACACTCCCCGTTGGGGTGGCAAACCACTCTTGCCACCACATCAGCAAGCTCTACCTTGCTGCACTTGTGGCTCTATCAGCCCATTTTCTTCTTTTTTCCAGTTCCAGTGTTAGTAGGGACACGAGGTTCATCCAAATTGGCAAGCCACTCTTGCTGCCCCCAGTCACTCTAAGATGGACTACTGGTTGATCCCTGGGAGGTGGTCAAGCTCCCCTTTGTCCTTATGGGACAGGCTTCCTTGCCTTGGGCCCTTGCCCCTTACTGTGGTTCCTGAACTGCTGGTATCATCCTGAAGCCCGATCCTCAGTTCCACTGTGCTGCTGGGCAGGCTGCCGGGACACAGGCAGAGCCAGTCTCCATCTGGGTGAAGTTCCCTCACAGCGTGCCTTGGATACCAGGTCTCCCCTGTCCCCTGGACTCTGGTCCCACAGGCAAAGGAGACAGTAAATCTCTCATCTCCAATCCCTGTATGGTCCAACAGAAATGTAACTGGATTTATTAAAGAATCAGAGACCAACGGGGTTGAGGAGGTTACTTATTACTTAGGTGCACCTGCCCAGTCAGATTAACATCCAAAGGACTGAGTCCTAAACAAAGAGTTAAGTTACCTTTTAAGCATTTCTTGGGGGCAGGGGGAGATATGTGCAGGAGGAAGCGTATTATAGAAGCAAGAAACAAAGACAGCTATTCAATTAATTGAGACATGCATTACATCACTTCTTACTTTCCAAGGAAAAATATATTTTACAACTTGAGTTTATCTGTCTAGTGACCTCTCAGCTGAACAGCTAGAGAAAAAGGATCTTTCACAATGTCTGGGAAATGAGGAGAGATAAGGTTCACTAGCCACAGAAAAGCAGGCAATAATTGTTAAAGGCCACCAGCTCTTTCTCAGGGAGAATTGGGTTTTCTTACATACAACTGAGTTTCCACTTACACATTCTTTAATTTCTTTTAATTTCTGTTCCAACACAAGGGTTCAGGGAAGAAAACACAGACAGCATGAGGCTAGATACTCACTCTATAATGGGTCTCATCCACTAGAGACAGCAATTTCCATTGCCATTGCATTGTTTGTTTTTAAATAACATGTTTATTCATTTAGTACTCTAGGCTTTTTATTTATATGTATTATGTTTTTAGTTTGTACAACTTCTTGAATCTGTGGATTGATCTCTCTTACAAATCTGGGGAAATTCTTAGCCTCAAACACTGAGTCTGCTCATTGAGTCTGTCTCTTCTCCTTCTGAGACTCCAATTATACTTACCTGAGACTTTTCATTGTGTCCCACTTTACTCTTATGCTTTTTTCTATATGTTATATTTTTCCCTCTTAGAATTTCAGCATAAATCATTTATATTAACCTTCCTTCTGGGTCACTATTCTTGTTTTCTGCTATATATGATCTCTCTGTTAAAATCCCATCCATTAAGTTCTTAATTGCAGATATATTTTCCAAGTAATAGAAAGCCCATTTGATTCTTTATAGATTCCAATTCTGTTTATATTTTTCATATTTTCCTCTCTTTCCTCCATTAAAAATTATTTTCTTGAACATATTAATTAGTTGTTTTAAAATCTCTCTTTTTGTGTTGTTAAATCTAACTCCATTCAATCCGGAACATCTGTGGATCTCTATCACTTGTTTTTCTCTTAAAATCCCCTCTTTTTTTTTTTTTTTTTTTTTTTTTTTTTTGCTAAATCTAATTCTATTCACTCTGGATCATCTGTGGATCTGTTTCTATCATTTGTTTTTCTCTTACTTTTCAGGGGTAGTCACATTGACACACCTAATAATTTTTTATTGCATACCAGACATCACATATTAGAAAGTTGAAAAGATTTTTGATGAAGTTATCTTCCCCAAAAGGTGGCTCTCCTTTCTTCTGCCAGGAAGATAGAGTTGGGGATGGGGGTGCAGGCTGATGACCTAAACCAATCAAGAACTATTACAAGACTCAGGTCGCTCCTGGCTTGGACTTAGCCCTCCTGGACTTCATTGAGAGCCTGGTGTGTTCACCATGCCCTAACCCCTCCCAACCTCCAAAAGCAGATCCAAACTATAATGCTTATTGTCTCCGCACCAGAAGATTGCTCAACACCCTTTCTGCTTTCCAGAGGGATTCTGCTTATCTTTTGAACTTCTTGTCTCATGCAGTCCAGAATTTAGCATCAGTCTTGAAGATAAAGCCAACTCTGCATTTCAGGCTCCTAGAGTCTCCAACTTTGTCTCTCCATTCCAGTCCTAAGAGAAAAAGCTCTGCAGGTTTATATTTCCCCGAGCTGCAACACTCTATCCAAGCAAAGCCTAGGTCCCCATTATTTTGTCAGCACTCAGAATTAGAAATACCCCAGAAATAAATTAGTTATAGACCATCAGCTCACCTCTCCACAGCTCTCTTCTTAATATTTTAGCCCCCCTACTCCTCATTGTTTCAACACTTCTAAGATGTCCTTAAACAGAATGTTGCTTTCTGTACATTGTATGTTTTTTCTTGCTCTTCTTGGGATCATTAGTTTGCCTCAGATTACCCAATCCTAGCCAGAAACAGAAATCTCTCCTTTATATTTTTCAAAGTGCTTTCATTGTCATAATTAATTTCCACCATATAAACTGATAAGAAAAAGAGGGCAGGGTCAGGTGCAGTGGCTCATGCTTGTAATCCCAACACATTGGGAGGCCAAGTCAGGCAGATCATGAGGTCAGATGATGGAGACAACCTGGCTAAATGTTGAAACCTCATTCCTACTAAAATATATGAAAAAATTAGCCAGGCATGGTGGCAGGCACCTTAGCACCAGCTACTTGGGAGGCTGAGGCAGGAGAATGATGTGAACTTGGGAGGCAGAGCTTGCAGTGAGCTGAGATTGTGCCACTGCACTCCAGCCTGGGCAACACAGCAAGACTCCATCTCAAAAAAACAACAAAAAAAGGCAGTATTTTTTACTCTGATCTCTTAGACCACTCTGATCTAAAAAAAAAAAAAAAAAAAAAAAAAAAAAAAAAAAAGGCAGCATTTTTTACTCTGATCTTTTAGTGGTGGACAAACTATGGGCCACAGGCCAAGTCCAGTCCACTGCCTGGTTTGTAAATAAAGTTTTATTGGAATACAGACATGTCCACTATTGTGCATATTGTCTATGGCTACTTTGGCACTGCAAATGCTTTTGCAGATTTTAGTAGTTTTATCAGAGACCACATCACCAGTAAAACCCAAAATATTTACCATCTTTCCCTTTATAGAAAGTTTGCCAGCTCCTGCTTCATTTGAAGGAAACTTAAGCTTAGACACATTCAGTGACTGTTCAGTGACTGGCAAGTTAATTTTGGAGAGAAGACTGCGTGTCAGGTCCCCTAATTCTTATTCCAGCCATCTCCCTACTCTTCTAATTTGTTTCCCATCACAAATATTCATTATAATCATTCTTAAGATTAAAACAACAAGGAGAGAGACAGAGGGGAATGAGTTTTAAGCAGACAGTCCCAGTAAGGAAAAGGGAGGTGTTTCAGTGAACACAATTAAGGGACTTTCTATTTTTGGAATATTTGAGGAATTTTGGCAGTCACTTTGGAACACTGCTGAAACAAATAATGTAAGGCAACTATTCAAGGATGCCACTTCAAGTTTAAAAAAAAAAAGCCTTAATATTTCATAGGGGTTTTTTGTTGTTGTTGTTCAGAAAATGAACATGTAAGGAAGAACAATGAAAAATATCCTGAAGTATGTGTTCAATTTTTATCCACTTGATCCCCAACAGATGATGGCAGCTCAGAGGGACACACACACACACACACACACACACACACACACACCCTTGCATTATCAATCAAAATAATTTTTTTAAATCCCATACAGTTTCAAACTCAACAATAACTGAAAAGAAAGGCCATGTGTTTCATGTTCTTTTTCCCCCTCTTCTGCTAATAGAAGTACATAGTAATTTGCTTCTTTTAAATAATTTGTATAATCTGATGAGGGGTGCAATTTAGCACCCACCCCATGTCAATAATGGATGCCAAAAATTTCAGAGTTATAAGATCACCAAAATTATCACACCCACCAAAAAGACATGCTGGGGACAGCTATTAGTTTTCTTTTCATCACACCTTATGCAGAAGACTGAGCAGGGCATGCCTGCATCTTGCCAACCCTGAAGCCCCATTTTCCCATGGAGGACTTGAGTAGAAAAAGCAAGATGTAGGACGGAGAAGGACTAATTCCTAAAGGTAAGGGAGTCATGCCCTTAAAAAAGAAAAACCAACTCCTCTAAAAGGTGAGAAGAAAAAGTTCTCAGGTCTTCCTAACAAGATTCCACAGTTGTTTCTCTCAGCACTTAGACTTCTCCAGAGGCAGAAAGGCAGAAGCAGAACTTAGCTCACACTTCTTTGAATAAGTCATTTAAATGCCCATCACTCAACATCACTTCTATGCTCTGAATTCTTCTGTGTCCCCCAACGCTCAATTTTGGGGTCCAAGCCCTTAAATGCAGGATCTGCCATACACCACAATCTTGTATCTCTCATCACACTCTGTTTTCAGCCACTGTCTACCTAGCGCTTCCTGCTCTTGCAACAAAGAACACTTTTGACCTGCATCACCCTGTCATCCCAGATTGCAAAGGAACAGGTAAATAAGAAGACTACATTCCTACTTCAGGGATTTAAGTGGATAAAACAACAACAACAGAGTTTTACTTTACTTTACTTTAAAAGATGTAACATCTATGAAATCTCTGTCATCACATATTTATGATAGTAAAAAGACTGTAAAAATTAATGAATTATGAAGTATGAAGCAGCCTCCAATATCATATACTCCAAATTCCTCAACTGGTGGTTCACAAAGCTCAGAAAAGGATGCAGAGGATTCCTTCTGCTCTCTGATTAACACCCAAAGTCTATTTCAGAGAACCAGCCATTACACCCCTTTCCTTCTGTCATGCACTTTTCTGGTTTTAAGGAAAAAGTAAAACACCAACACATCCTCATAAACCAACCTTCTTTACCGGCAAAAGTTTCTTCCAACCTGTTACCTGAGAATTTCAAAATCATACCTCCTATCTGGCAAACAAGACGGCCAGCTTCTCAAAGCAAGAACTATACTGAGGTAAGTATAGACACCCAGGCACACAGAGACACACAAGGACACACACACACACGGACACATACATACACAAACACACACATGCTTCTCATAGCTGAAAACGTGCAAGGCAGTACAGGCATTAATTTGAGCATCTATGAGACATAATCCTATGAAAACTAAAAAGGGCCTCTGAGCCCGAAAAACTAATGATGTAGCTGAGGAATTAAGATTTTTTTAATCATGAAATTTAATCATTGTAACATATAATACTTTAAAGAACTTAACTATTGAACAAAGGTAATTATGACAGCAAGGAGTTCAAAATACTCAATATAAAAACAACTTCAAAAATAAGTAAGCAAAATTCAGGCATCTCAATAGAAAATGTTGAAGACAAAACAAAAACAAAAACAAAAACAAAACAAAACAAAAAACAGCCATTTATTTTAAAAGATACAAATGGTTAGTAACCAGAGTTAAAAAAATAAAGTAAACTTCGCTAGTCAGCAGAGATATGTCACCCTGGAAGCAAAAGACTCAGGGAAACAGAGATTTCTGTGGCCTACCAAAGATGGATTAATCTCTAGCATCTCTAGTTAAATCTTTAACTTTTCTGGAGGACATCTCAGAAACAGTGCATATCTTCCTCTCACATAGTACCTCTTCTTGGAACATAGTAAGTATTCAACAAACCTCACGTGAATGAATGAAAGTATATTGCTGTGGTTGCTAAAATCATTGGTATTGGATTAATAGCTCACTTACTGACATACCTGTATGCAAAATTAGCTGCCCCCACTCCTTCCATTCCTGTATGCTCTTCCCACCAATAGGTGAAGCCTATTTCCCATCCCATTGAATCTGGGCTGGATTTTGTCTCTCCTTCACCAACAGAATAGAATGGTGGCTGAAGTGACACTGTTCTATTTCCTGGCCCAGGTCTAATATCATGGCACTTTGCATTTTTACTTTCTTAGGATCCAGCTCATGCTGGACTACTGAAAGACTAGATACTTAGTTGAGAGAGAGGGACCACTTGGAGGTGCACCAAGAGGCTGCAATCAATAGTCAGCATTGGTTGCGTGTATGAAGCCACTGTGAGACTTCCATCCAAGCGCCCAGCTCATGCAGCCATGTGAGTGACCTCAGCTGACACCACATGGAACAGAAGGGCCTGCTAAACCCAGTCAACCCATAGCATCATGAGAAATAAGGCATTATTTTAAACCACAACTTCAGAGTAGTTTGTGACACAGTAAAAGATAACTGAAACAATATTTATCAAGTTCTTTCTAGACAGTGAGTATCTAATAAGTCTAGACACAGTAATCACACTACAGACAAAGGGAGGGAGGATAAAAAGGAGGTCACTCTAATTGAAGAGGAGATGGTTAATGGCGGATGGATGCAAAGACCAAATGTGGGGGAAAGAGAGTGGCAGGCCTAAGGTCAATATTTATCTTGTCAGTGTGGAGAAGAATGTGATACCAGCAGTGTTTAGTCTAAATGGTGTGTGAGAGACACACAAAACAAGAAGGGGGTTGAGGTTTTGGGGTTGAAGGAAGTCATTATTGCAGTCCACTCTTGAGCTAAAGGTCAAGCCTGGGAGCCAGTGGGAGGAAGGAAACAGAGGGATTAATAGAGAGATGCTGGAAAGAAGAATCAAATGGATACGATAGCATTGGAAATGAGGGAAGGGAGAATAAACCACAGTGCCTTGGTCTTTCCATTTTGAGGAACAAAGAGCCTAAGGTCAATAACACATCACTTATGCAGAGGCCCATTGGCTAACAAACTCAGCCATCCAGACACAGTCCCCTCCTTCTCAGACTGCTCCAGTGCCATCCATGACATTCTGTACGGGTCCTATATGCAGGACATGGCCCCAGCTGCCTCCACTGCCTGCCAGTCATCCCCATCTGTACTCAATCCAAACACTTGACTCCGTGATCCTCAAACATGCTAAGCACATTCCCACCCTGGGAGGAGCCTTCTGTAAGAGAGTGGGGCAGGTCCTGATCCTCGGGGAATGCCCAGAGTTAAGGGGAAGCAGAGAAAAGCCCTCAAAGAGGAGTGGCCAAAAGAGGTGATGACACTGCACCATGGAAGGGAAACCAGAGATGCAGAAAGCCAACGTCAGTTCATGCACATCAAAATCTTCAGGGGCATAAAAGTGAATGGAAACAAAGTTGAGTTGAAGGAAGGAACAAAGAAAGGCAGGAAAAAAGACAGAAATGTGTGAAAGCCTTTGTCAGCAAATATCTCTGGCAGACAGAGCAGTGAGCAGATGCCCAGAGGAAGCAAGTCAAAAGAGAGCTTCTTCCCTCACCCCACCATTTTGGCAGCACCCACCTGGGAGTGGGAACGAGAATGAGAGAAGCAGTCTCGCTCTTACTACTATCCCCAATTAATTCCTCAGCAAGTCTTTCCCATTCATTATCGTCATCTTTTCTTCATAAATCAAGTCTGCCAGACTCAAAGACTGGAACATTCAGGAAGTGCTCACCCAAAACACAGAAACATCAATATGGAAACTGCAGACCCCAGAATGATAACATGGTGAGCTATATTTACATCCTATGGTTGGTGATGCCTCAGCACACTTTACTCTCTAGAAATTTAGTCAGCTTAATTTATGTGGCTGATTCCTCATTCCCTTTCAGCTGACAGGCTTCTTATCTTTTCCACTTGGAAACTTTTCTGTAGGATTTCCCAAACCTTCACTGTCCTTCATTTTTGAAGTATCTGCATTCTGTCTTGAGTTTCTGGTAGATAAGGTGGGCTCCCTTAGATGCCGTCTGCCTATACCCCATGACTGTCAAAAATGTCCCCACCCTGGGATCAAGCATCAGATCCTAACAGCACTGACTGAGTAAAGGGCGTGTTTCTCCCTTTGGTGGGATTTTTCTCTTCCAAGCCATTAAAACACTTTCAGACGCCTTTTCATATCTTTGCTATCTTCAGATTAGATGCTTAATGCATAAATCAGCCCTATAGTAGAGCAATGGAGTAGGGGGGAAAGGCTGAAGCATTTCCTCACATACAACCCAATGTTTGAGTTTTAAAAAAAATCTATACTCAGAAAAAAAAGATAAGGCTAAAATCAGATCTCAGATTTAAAATTATAAGGAAATTGCAACTAGCTTTAGCTAAGTCAAGCTGAGCCAATTATCAACAATCATAAAACATGACTTATAACAGGCCTTAGTGCCTCTTATAAGTACAATAGAGCAATTAAATCTTTACAACTGAGACAAAAAAAGTACCACATAATTAGACACAGCCAGAAAAGGGTTCAGACGCTTCCCTTCCTGTGGCTAGTCCATTAGGGCAGGCATGCAGTCATTTCTTCACTGCCAAAAGGCCGATCCATTTCCTCATCACTCAACCTTCCTGAATCGCATCTGACCCTGGCCACTAAGACGGAGTTTCCTTTGGCCACAGGCCACTAACAATCCTTGCTTTCCCCACCTATCCCACATCAAAATACGTACAAGCATAACAGTGTTCCTATCCCACAGATTACATATGAAAAATATCTAGCTGTCTATTAAAGAAATCAAAGGTCTAGCTTCTGGAGCTAGGCACCAAGGTACAAATCCTAGCTGACAACACCCTAGCAGTTTTTTCATCTGTAAAATGTGCATAATCATAGCATATATTCATTGAGTGTTATGGGAATTAAAAGAATTAATATATGTGAAGGACTTTGAAGCATGCCTGGCATATATTAAGTGCTATGTGAGTTTGCTGTTGTTGTTATTACATATTTCCCAATAGTATCATTATTATCATCATAATCATCATTATTAAGCACTTCACAATAGCAAGAGTTGCCATCAGCAGCCAGTTGTGAGGCTGTCACGATTATCCAGGCAGGACAAATCTGGGCCACTGGTTAGAGGAATGGAGAAGACAAGATGACACCAAGAGACAGTCCAAAGGCCTGCCATAGATTCTTGGTGCAGGAGGGAAGGGTCTGGAGACACAAAGCATGACTCCAGGATGCTGCACCAGAGAGCATGGGAAGGTATTCTCCACAGAGTGAAGCAGGGAAGTGAGAAGACCAGGAGCTTGGGACAGACACAGTTGCCTGAGGGCCCTCCAGGACTTCCACAGAGGACAGCCTTGGGCCCAGCAGATGCTTGCTCACCTTGAACATGAAGCTGCTTCTTTTTCCCTCCTTGCAAAACAACACTGACTGGACACAAAGCCAAGGTCAACCCTAGGAGAAGATAGGACAAATAATCACAGCAAGTACATCCCCAAGGACCCTTTCTCTTGACACAGGGACATTTTCTGAAGGTTTACTCGGCCCCAGTCATTCCAGATATGTTATCTCATTTCACCCTGACAATAACCCAGAGGTCCTGTGTGCCCAGAAAGGGTTAAGTGACTTGCTCAAGGTCGTGGGGTTAGCAAGGAGCAGAAGTGAAAATTGAACCTGGATCTATCGCAGCTGAAACACGCCCCATCCTGATGAACAGTTTTTAAAGGAGCTTATTAGAATTGGCAGGAAGGCCTCAGGCATATTCACAGCAGCCTGGAAGCAGAAAAGTCCCACTTCCCTGGAACACCTGCTAAGCCAATCACAGCATAGAGAAGTAGATGGGCAGTGACAGAGAAGAGAGAGGGGGGTCCAGGCTACAGACCCAGAAACTTGTGTTCTGATACCAGAGATGGGATTTCTCTGGACCTTCATTCGTCCATTTTTAAAATGGGGTTATTTGTCCTTCCTGCTCTACTTCTGGTATCACTGAGGAAGCTCCTATCAGATCAAGTCTCCTGCAGATAACAACTATAAAGTCTGCACACACACACACACACACACACACACACACACACACACACACACACACCCCAAAGCAACTTTCTGAGGGCCCTGGAGAGGAAGTCAAGGCAGGCAGATCCTGGAGGGCATCAACACTTGCAAGACAGGTACTGCACTAGGCGAGATTTTGTCCCTGATGGCTTTTAGCCCAAAGGCAGTGCCTAGTTTGTACCACAGGAGCAGCTAAAACTCAGACAGAAACCCACAGTCTTAATGGCTTGAAGAAACAGAAGACGGAACACAGGGCTACTGTAGCTGGTAGAATATGAAGAGAAAACCCCAGAAAGGAGAGAGCCAGAGAAAAGAGCTCCAGATTCTGTGTACAACTCTGCCCAGATCTCTGGCAGACTGCTGAACCATGCATGCATGAGGTACTCACTAAGCAACCCAGCTAAGGCTAAAAGAACAAATTTCAGCTGCCACCAAAGAGAAAGAGTTGGCAGCTGGAGTATAACTGCTTGTTTGTTAAAGCAAACAAATAAACAAAATCAACAGTCATCAGAAGAATATAACAGAATCCAGTCTCACACCATCACAGTCACAAGTCCAGCATACAATTCAAAATTACCACAAAATGTCATAAAAAAAGTTAGTCATTCTCAAGAAAAACGGCAATCAATGAGACCAATCACAAGTTACACAGGATGACAGAATTAACAAACAAGAATTTCCAAATAACTATTATAACTAAATTCAATATCTGTTCAACCTACCTCACAGAGTTGTCAAAGGCAAAATATGGTCAGGCAAGCAAAAAGTGCTTTGAAAAGTTTCACATACATGACATCTAAAAAATAAAAACAGAAGTAGTCTCCACTTTTCATGTCTGTTCCAGAAAGCAACAATTTTAATATGCATCACTTTTCTTCTAGGAATAAGTTACACTCAAGGACTGATCAAAACCCTATTTTTAAATAAATTGCAAAAACAAAAATGTGTGATTATAAGTCAAGGTCTATAATGCCTATTATACCACAAATCATTTTAAAATGCAAAAATGGGGTACATGTCACAGTCTATTTTATGCACTGTGAGGCGACAGTATGCATAGTAGTTACCATCACTGGTTTTGAAGTTAGACAAACTGGGCTCAAATCACAACCTCATGACAGAGAAGCTTTCTTCCAAGGTGAGTTACTTATCCTCTCTGCATATCAGTTTTCTATAGGAAAATATCAGTATTAATGGTCCCTGCCTCTCAGGATTGTTGCAATAATTCACATTCAGGCCTGCATAGCAACTTGGTGTATAGTCAAGTGCTAAATATATAGCAGCCACTGTAAAGAAGGTCAGGGAGAGAAGGGGGCTAGCCCAGCATTGTCCTGCTAGCCAATTACAGAACTGGGAGTAGAACCTCGATCTAATTCTTCCATTTTAAAAACTCTTCTTCACACAAGTTTTTAAATAGACACACATGCACTATAAATTGGCTATCCCAAGTTCCTTAAGCATTCTAAAACACACACATTAAAAACACAAACTATAGCTCTGTCATGGCACAAATTTGCTGAAAAATCATGAATTTTAGAAGTCAGAATATTTTATTTTAAAGTACTTTTTATTCGTTCAAATTGGAAAAGTCTTAAGATCTAGTTTAGAAGGACATTGTCCTTTCTAAAATGTGACCCTGGAAATTTTACGTGAGTGATTTTCTATTTCCAATCACTTTCACCAGTGGCCACACCAAGCCTCAGAATTCACTCAGACATGATCCTCGATAGCATCTTCATATGGGAGGGTCTTACTGCAGCCTTTGTAAGCAGAGACCAAGTACCTCCTAAATATGGTTCTTTGCATTCACGATTTTTCTTTTCTCTTCCTTCCCATTTCCCTAACAGTTGACAAAGCATTAAAGAAGTTAAGCTGTTAAAAAAAACAATGCTCGAGGGGTTAAAGAGGAAAAGTCACATTTCTTTGCCTGAATAATGTGAGGAATTTTATGCCTATTTGTGAAACTTGGGCCTTTGTTTTTAAAAAAATTAAATAACAGGTGTTGGGATGGGAAGCCACTGAGAAAGGCAGTGTCCTCCTCTGCATAGCCCTCTTGCTCCACATGACCGAGTGAAGGGCTTGAGAAATAAAATACAGGAATTAAACACTGGCTGTAAGGCAGAAGCAGAGATCATCCAAGTAGGCAGATCCGAATCCAAGCCAGGACCCTCTAGCCCAGTTCTCGTTTTGTAAGAAGAAGAAATTAGAACCTTAAAATGTTTTCAGAATAAGACCCCAAACAACCAAGCTAGGAAGAGGACAGAGAACCTAGAGGAGGCCAAAGCGGTGCAGGAACTTCTGACGGGTGTAGGGTGAGAGGACTGGACCAGGAGACAATGATGAGAACTCAGCCAGAATGTTCTAGAATTACAAGGAATAACTGGTCCTATTAATATGCAGAAACTTGGCAAGGCAGAGTCAATTCTCAGTTAAGTTTCCCATTCCAGGAGAATGTGACTTCCTGTTTGAAATGGAGGAGGGCTTTATTCCAACACATGATGATCTCCATAGGCTGACATTCTGGTCTCTTCATTACACAGGAGGGACATCTGAAGCTGAAAGGATTAACACAGTGTTACAAGACTGAAAGCTGCGGAAATGGGACAATGTGGACCCATGGTGAGTCGCCAAGAAATCTGGATTCTTCCAGGGGCTGACACTACCAGGTTGACTAGCCCTGGGAGATTTCTTTCTTCATCGATGGCCTCAGTTTCCTCATCTTCACAGAGTCAGACAGGTAGGGTGACCCCAAAGGTTCGTCTCTCTTCTAAATGATACTAGGAAATCTCTGTTGGCTATAAATGAACTCATCGATAACACTCATTTCCCATTTAGATTTTGTGAGGAAGTGACTTTGGACAACCATTGTGTACACACATCTACGCACATGCACAAACAGTACTTTCAGTCTGCAATTGCCTGTTGATTCCTTCAGCACCATTAGGTCAACACTGTTAACCAGAGTACACGACCTCTACCCCAACACTGGGCCAGACTGCATTATGTCAGCTCACTGGGTGTGCTGCGGAGTGCCAAATGCCCACATATTGATCATCTTGTCACACCTACAGATAAATCCAGTAAGACTTAAAGTGCCTTACTATCAGTTGATTAAGTAAGGTCCACAAAAATACTCTGTATTCTCTTATTATTATTATTATTATTATTATTTTTTTTTTTTTTTTAAGATAGAGTGTGACTAGAGTGAAGTGGCATGATCTCGGCTCACCTGCAACCTCTCTCTCCCACATTCAAGCAATTCTCTTGCGTCAGCCTCCCAAGTAGCTGGGACTACAGGCGCACACCACCATACCTAGTTAATTTTTTGTATTTTTCAGGAGAAATGGGGTTTCACCATGTTGCCCAGGCTGGTCTCGAACTCCTGAGCTCAGGCAATCCACCTGCCTTGGCCTCCCAAAGTGCTAAGATTACAGGCGTGAGCCACCGCAAGTGGCCAAACACTCTGTATTATTGAATGCATTCTATCAGTACAAGGAATTTTTACTTTCTTCCACCCTGCTGTCTACTACCTCAGAGAGGAAGCATCCCTCCAAAGTTCTCCCACTTTTCCCTATCCTTCCCTGTCCTGGAAGCACCAAAATCTCTCTGGGCTGCCCTTGCCCTTGTGAACACTGACTTCTCTGACCAATGCCTGTGGCCTGGTGACCCAGGCTGTGCCACATTCCACACTGTTCTATTGTGCAGCTGCCCACCAATATGACGAACAACAGCCCTTGGAGAGGGATCAATTAGACAAACCTCCTCATTTTGCAGATGAATAAACGGAGGTTCAAAGGAATTCTTTACATCATTCCTGTCTTGGGGGGAAATCTGGCACTTACATTTAACTCTTCTTTGCATTTAGTATAATAAAAATAGCTATCATTTACTGAGAATTATCGTGAGGCCTAACCAATGCCTTTTCTGTGGACTTTATTCAATTCTAACAACTCCAGGAAATATTCCACATTTTACAGATAAGAAATTCACACCCAGAGGGCCTAAGTAACTCCTCCGAGGTCAGAGCAAATGAGAGAGATGGGTCTCCCAGCAGATCTGCAGGCCTCAGCCCAGATCTATGCTACACCAAAGCCCATGTTTTTAATCACACTTCCAGCATTATTCCCTGACATGGAATGGACTGATATTCCATGATGGGCTGATACACAGGCACTCATTATTTAGTGAAAACTGCTGCTATTTTCCCTCCTCACCCAAGATAAAGGCTGATCATGAGAAAGATACTACTACACTCCCAGGAAGGCAGCCAACTCTATGTAGATGAGTGATGATGGGAACAGCAGACTGGATATCTATGGGTGTCTCACGGCCACTTTAAAGTACTCAAGGACAGGTGAAGCAAAGAATAGGCTCCCCTTCAATGCTATTTTTAAACTATTGATTCACATGCAATGCAGTGTTAAAGTCAAAAGAGCCTTAGCCACAACCGTATTTGCAAAAATTATGTACTTTGTTTTAAAAAGCGCCATTTGTTAGCCCAGCATTCACTGTGGAGCCAGTTGGGAGATGACATATTGACAAGTTGGACTCTTTCAGGACAAAGAATACAAGCCACATCAGTTATATTTCTTCCACAGCCAGAATGCACAGGACTAGCCATCAAGGGGTAGAAGCAAAAATGGCTTCTCTCATCTTAAACCTAGTGATATGGTTTGGATATTTTTACCCTCCAAATCCCATATTGAAATTTGATCTCCCATATTGGAGGTGGGGCATAGTGGAAGTTGTTTTGGTCATAGCAGGCAGATCCCTCAGGAAAGACTTGTCCTCCTTCGAGGTAATGAGTGAGTCACATGAGAACTGATTGTTAAAGGGAGCATGGCACCTCTTTCCTCTCTCAGTATGTGACACAGCAGTTCTCTTTCCACTTGCACAATGATTGGAAGCTCCTAGAAGCCCTCACCAGAAACAGATGCTGATGCCATGCTTTTTGTATAGCCAGTGGAATCATAATCCAAATAAACCTTTTTTCTTTATAAATTGCCCAGCTTCAAGTGTTCCTTTATGGCAATACAAACAGACCAAGACACCTAGTATGCTTAGGGTTTTGCTCACTGGTCCTATGATTTTTGATTCTGCAGATTTGGAGGTGCTGGTTCCCAAGAAACCCAAGAAAGGAATGCTTCCTGGGGGGACACTGCAATGGTTTCACTGAACTATAAGTTGAGATTGCTCCTTGGCCATTTTAGATTACCAATGCCACAGAAACAAAAGTCAAAGAAGGCACCCTAGTGACTGGGGTGAATTATCCCAATTTACACAGGGAAACTGGAATGCTGACATACAACAGGGGCAGGGGAAACTATGCCTGGTATCTGGAGAGTCTCTAGAGCACGTCTTGGTTCTTCCATGTACAAGAGTAAATATCAATGGAAAACTAAAGCACCTTACAGACACACACAGAGAACCACCGAGGACTGATATCTTTAGGTAACTCTACCAGGTAATAAATAAACCTCTGCCACAGAAGGTGCTGAGAGCAAAAGCCAAGTCCCAGCAGTCACACTTTCCATACTGGAGCAATGTTAATTCCTCCTCTCATTCCACCAATCCTGTCTAAATTTTCTATGTCCTACAGACTGAACCAGGAAAATAATTCATGCCACCCAGAGAGAGCCAGACACCACGCCAAATGGGACTTTATGTCTTCCCTTAAAAGTGTGAGCACTGTGTGAAACATAGACACATCATAGGTAGAAACACAGCTGTCTTCTTGTTGTGCCAAGTTGAAAATGTGCAGGAGGATACGTGGATGCTGAGAATCTGAAAGGGTGGACTGTGCTTGTCATTTAGTTGCTGTCTCTCTGATCCAAATCTGACCTGTGTGGTAGGGCTACGACTATGCAAACTGCATCCTTGCTTTGCCAGTTAAATTTCTACTGGGTTCTGCCAGTAGGGGCTCAAGATGGAGAAGGGAGACGGGAATCTTAAATCAATATACCTTTACAGTAAACTGGTGTGCATGTGCAAGAGTTTGAAATTATTCTGAATTATGGCTTTTTCACATAAATCTTTCATTCATTCAGTCACTCAACAATCATCCTCAGCACTGACAACACTGAGACCCTAAGGACTTAGCTACTTAAGAGAACAAGGCAAAACCATGCCCTCATGGAGCTTACCATTATGGTTGGAGGACATACCACATAAAGAATAATAAGATTTCAGATGATGATAAGTTCCACAAGGAAAATAAGATAGAAAGCAGAGGTTGAAATTGAGATGGGCAAGGAATGAGGCTGTTTTGGGCAACGTGGTCAAAGAAGGCCTCTCTGAGAAGCTGGCATTTAGGCAGAGACTGTAAGGATGGGAGGGGAAGAGGTAATGAGTTGGGAGAAGACCTGAGACCCAAGGTTTCCAGGCAGAGGGGTTCTATTACCCCATCAGAAAGAAACAACCTGGGTCATCTGCAGCAATGCCATGGTCAAAGGAGAATCACCATCGTTGGGGAGACTGTCTGCTTATTTCCAACAAATCCTACAAATCAGATATAGCTCAGTGGTTGAGTTTATGTCCTCACTCTGGCATGTGGTTATTTTTCTTTACTTTCACTTTACATCACAAGCTGTAGAGAAATGAATTACATCCCCCTGGGTTTCTCTGTTCTGCACAATTAAGAATGGCAATTTCTTAGTTATAAGGTGGATGACGACATCAAGATTTCCCATTTTCTCTTCACAGGGAGGCTGTCATCACTTAATATTAATTGATCCTGCTTTCCATCCATAAAGCGGATCTGAACCAAATTTTTGGTCACAAAAATGGCAACTATTACACTATTAAGGTAAATTATTAATGGCACCTCCATTAAAGCACAGTCCTGCTGACATGGCATTAGCTACCTCAAATGCATATGACTGTTTCTTTAATGGGGTAAAAGGAGTAAATTATTATATTTCTTCCTGAAACTAGATGAATCACCTGCACCTGTCTCATTTAAGGTTGTTGGGGATTTTCCACCATTACATCACATCTGAGAACACACAGATAGGGCTGTAATATATCTTGAGTTCCAAGCAGAAGAGCATGTCAGTTGAATGCAATTTTATTTTTCTGCTAGAAAACAGATAAAGTGAAAATGGTAAGAAGACACAAGAAACTTTCACAATTTGAGGAGAGCTAGTATCATTTAAATAAATATTCCCTAGACAGATAATTTGATGTTTATTTTTAGAGAGGTGGTGGTGGTCCCGAATTAGGAAAACCTAGTTTAAAAAAAGAAAAGAAAAAGGAGGAAAACAATCAAATTGTATCTACAAATGAACAACCCACAATGAAACAGGGACATATGGGAAGAGTCGAACCTCATTACTACTGATGGCAGTGACCAGATGCTGGCACCCAGTGAAAAACAATTTTCCAATTCAAGGGAGGGCTTAGTGTCCTTACAAGATGAGACACAAGAGAGCTGGTGCTCACTCCTGTTCTGTCTCTCTGACGCTCTCTCTGTCTTCCCCCATCCCCTGTGTTCCCACCCTCCATCTCTGCCATGTAAGAACACAATGAGAAGGCTGTTGTCTGGAAGTCGAGAGAACCCTGACCAGAACCCAACCATACTGGCACCTTGATCTCCAGGGTAGCAACTTCCAGCCTCCAGAACTATGAGAAAATAAGCATCTGTTGTTTAAGCCAATCTCTGGTATTTTTATTATGGCAGCCCCAGCTGTCTAAGGCAACCCAGGAACACTTCCTGTCTTGTTCACCCATGTGTCCCCAAGATGTGGCATCTGGCTCAAGGTTGACCTTCAGTAAATATTTGTAGAATCAATCAATCATCCTCCTATGGTCACTATAAACCTAAGGGCAAATCCCAGATACTCAAGAGGCTGAGGAGAATCACTTGAACCTGGAAGATAGAGGTTGCAGTGAGCAGAGATCACACCACTGCACTCCAGCCTGGGTGACAGAGCGAGTTTCCATCTCAAAAAGAAGGAAAGACAGAAAAATGAAATCAGGACATAATGTCCTATCACAGGACAGGACTCACAGTAGCACTCAACAAAAGTCAGCTCCATTCTGGAGAATAAAGAATAATCTCATTAGAACTCCTGGGAGAAAAACATGAGAGACCGCCAGGGAAAGGTGTCAGCATTCAGTTCTAGGTTTACTAGGATGCAACTATCCAGGACAGGCTCATCTCAGCTAGAAAGGTGAACAAGGAAGACAAACAGGAAGATAAACAAGGCTTGGTACTTGCCCTGAGGGAAACATAAATAAGATTAATATATGATGTAATCAAAGTGTCAAAAGGACAGTACTGACAAACTACAGGTATGCACAAGAGAGTAATTGTGATAGAATGGTTGTCATGAAGGAACAATTCCAGGTGGGTGGGGTCCTGGCAAGCAGTAAGCATTGGGAGCTGTGCAGAAAGAGCTGCCTGCACTGAATCAGAGAAGCAGAGAAAGGAGGGTCCTGGGCAGGGGCAGCAGGCAATGCCATGACACACCATCCTCCGGAGAACAATAGGTAGAGGATCTGTGAAGGGCAAGACCAAGTTACAGAAAGATCTGAGCTCTGGCCTGAACCTCAACTTCATCTATCCAGGGGAACCCCCTAAAGGGCTGTGCAGAATCAGATGTGTGTTTTACACAAGCAGGTCCTAGCTACAGGGCAACTTGGCAATTTATCAAGAGTGCTGACATTCACATCCCTCAATTCAGTAATTCCTGAGGAAATAGAAATATGTACAAAGATTTTTGCTTATCACATTATTCATAATAGCCCAAAGCCCAAAATAACTTAAATGTCTAATAAAAGGGGACTGTTACATAAATTATGGTACACTGAGTAATTAAATAATATATAGCCATTAAATTCCGAGCTTAGGGATGACAGGGTGCATACCTCACTGTACAACGTTAAGTCGCAAAAAAGCAGGACACAAAATATTTGGTGAGTTTTCATTAAGCGAATATTTACTGATTATCTATTAAATGTCAGTCACTCTCCTAAGTACTGAAGAAGTAGCAGAGAATAAAAGAGAGAAAATCCCTGCACTCATGGGAAGGGATTCTATCTTCTAATGGAGGAAAGCAGACAACAAAGAGGAAATAAATAGCAATAACATATATAGCAGGTTACATGGTAAGAAGTGCTATGGAGAAAAGTCAAGGGGGAAAGACATAGGCAATTGGGGATCAGGTAGAAATTTTAAAGGGGTGGTCAAGGAAAGTTTCAGAGAGAAGGGAGATAAGAAGAAGATCAAGAAGGTGAGGTTTTCCACGTAGAGGAATAGGTAGTGCAAAAGCCCAGAGGAGGCCTGGCAGGTTCACAAAAGAGCAAGGCCAAAGCAGAAGAACACCAAAGTCATGTGGTGGGAGAATGAGGTCAAGAGGAGCTGTGCCACTCCTGGTGTGGTTGGGGCCACAGGAGAGCTCTGAGCAGAGCAGGATCTGTAGAAGGATAAGGGCAGTAGCAGGGAGGCCACGTGGGATATCCCCCAGTGTTGTCCTAGCTCTTAAAATGGATGTATGTTTATTTTATAATCAGGAAATAAAAGATAATTCCATCAAGGACAGCACAATGCACAAAAGCAGTGTGGATATTGCAGCTGAAGCTCAGGGAAACAAACACATAAGGAGGTCAGTGAAATAATTCAGTGACCAGCTGTGAAGCAAAGGGTGACAAAGCACCACACGGAAACTTCATGTGTTCATGAAGGTTCTTAGGAGCAAAGTTACTGTTTGTAGTAATGAAAGACACATAACCACGATGCAAAAAAAAAAAAAAAAAAGCAAAAGGGAGAAAAAAGAATTCCCCCATCATCTCAGCATTCTGTATACCAAGACTTAACATCTTGGTATACTCCCTTCTAATCCTTTCTCCTAGACATACTTTTGTTTTTCCCTAATCCTCCCACAATGCCCAGCACATTGTAGGCTCTTAAATATTCACTGAACAAATAAATGGAGCACCAAATGCAAGACCAAGTCCACCAAATAATCGTGTGTTACATTAGCTATATTTGAGGCATTTACACACAGGGTTTTAACAGGCTTGGCTGAAGGGACAGCAACTACACGCAGGGAGAAGGCATGGTCATAGGTATCCGCACATTTAAGAGGATGGAGGTGCCATGACTGACTCATCAAGGGCATCAGAAGGAAGCAATCTGAAAAGGAAGATGCTGGCTTCAGTTTTGGTGACTAGTTGGGGTGAATGCACAGAAGGTCCCTACAGAGACACTCAGCCCTCCTCTCTCAAAGCTCAAGAGCAGTTAGAGCCTCAGCACAGAGATGGTCGCAGCAGAAAGAGCAGTCAAAGAGGAGGGGGAGGAAGAGAACAACTTGCAGGCCCTACTAAATGCCAGACATTGTGCTAAGAACTTCACATATATCTACCCGTTCTAATCTTCACAAGTGCCCCATGGACACCCATGTTCCTTTTATAGAAGAGGACACTACAGGCCTGACAGGCTCAGTGATTTACCCAGTTACTCTGAAGCAGAGCAAGGACTCAACTCCATGAACATGAGGGCTTTTTCCACTCACTCTTCTTTCTGCTCATAGAAGCTTAAAGTATACCCAGAAGCCCAGGGAGAAAATGTGTTCAGATGAATTCATTACATAGGGCCCAGTTTTTTCTCTCCAACTCCTGGGAACAGAGCATGTTTTCCTCTTCCAAAGGCATGTCTTAAGTGTTTTCCAACTTAAGATTAAAACCTGTTAAGTTTTTTTTTTTCTTTTCTTTTCTTTTTTTTTTTCATTTGTATGAGTCTTCTGTCTCCCACGAGATTAGAATACGCCAGGACATGCCTCACGACTTCCCCACCACATTGGCCCAACACTCTGCACTCAGCAGGTATTCAGCAAATGTTCTGATGCTGATGCTGACCATCCTTTGCCAGTCTTCTTGGGCTATTCCCTGTTTCCTTAGTCCTTGAACACTTCTATGGTAAGTGACCCGACTACCTCTGGCTCAGTCAAGGCAAAGTCAAGTCCAGATGGATAAACCCTCTTGAAAGATGGCAGACAACAGGCAGGTGAATTTGGGTGGACAGGCAGATTCATATGAGGAGAGAAGGCAAACCGTCCTTCTCCACAGGACTTGCTATGAAACAGTCTGCAAACTGATTGGCTCGGGGCTAATTCAGTCTATCCATGTGTATTGCTTGGCTCACATGTGATTTTCACTTGTTAAAATTGTAATTAGTTTATATATATATATATATGTATATGTATATTTGGAGTAGCATCTTGCAGTGTTCTAATCTTGTAGGAGACAGAAGACTCATACAAATGAAAAAACAAACTCAACAGGTTTCAATATATAGGTTATATATATTTAATATATATATTTAATATATAGGTTATATATATATTTGAGATGGTGTCTCACTCTGTCACCCAGGCTGGAGTTCAATGGCACAATCTCAGCTCACTGCAACATCTGCCTCCCAGGTTCAACTGATTCTCCTGTCTCAGCCTCCCGAGCAGCTGGTATTACAGGGGCCTGCCACCACACCTGACTAATTTTTCGTGTTTTTCATAGAGATGGGGTTTCACTATGTTAGCCAGGCCAGCCTTGAACTCCTGACCTCAGATGATCAGCCTGCCTCAGCCTCTCAAAATGCTGCGATTACAGGCGTGAGCCACTGCGCCAGGCCACACTATTTTTTAAAAAGTGAGAGATTTCACATAAAAAACTGGATCTCTGTAAGCCACCACCTTGAGACAGGCCTTCCCCCTTCATTTCTTCACAGCTCCCACCCCATGCAGCTCTCCAACTGCACCTCCATCCCCTGCAGGATGTGGTATTCACAGGACACATCTATCTTGTTTCCACCTGAGGCCTCTTCAAATTTGAATAAGCATTCCCAGGCTGTTTTTCATCACGTTTCTCTGACTTGTTCAATCCATAACCCATTTCAGCAGCTGCTGGCCAAAGGAAAATGGTGGGGAGGTGATTTTTTTCTGAGATTTTGTCTTTAAACACCCTAGAATCAAAGATGGCATAATTTCCCTGAAGAATACATGAAGAATTCCTGAAGAATTCAGCCTTTATGAAACTGGGAGAATAATTCAATATATGACCTGACCACAGAAGACTGTGCTTAGTACACAGGCTGGCTTCTCCTTCTTCTAAGACACTATTACCAGTCATCCAGAGATTTTTTTAAATGACACCAAAAGCATACCTGTTTTATATCTTTTTTCCCCATCTGAAGAAAATAATACCTCCCACTTCCTCGTTCCACTATAATCTGTATCCATGAATAAAAAATAGGATCTAAAAAGCAATACCATGCATTATAGTGTCAGGCCACCTATAAAAAAAAAGAGAGATGTGTCACCTTCACTGTGGTTGCTAAGACAGAATACATTGTTGTTACACTTTCCAAACTCCAAGTCCTTTCTACCCTCAACAGTAATTATTTAGATAGGAAATTTATTTTCATAAAACATCTCTAAAAGTAGATGGCAGTATTTTTAGGGCCTTGTCTAAAAGTTCACTTTTTCTTCTTTTTTAGACCAAACTGCAGGGAATAATAGTATGCTTCCCTGATCTCAGAGAGTCATTTTAGACCAAAATGAAAACTGACTGAACACTAATAGCAGGTATACAGCAATTGGAACCAGAAATCCACACGTATTAGAGCAAAAATCTGTACTTCCTGATTGAAAAGAAAATAAAGAAATGTTAAAGTAATGGGTACATTAAGGTGAGCTGAGCTTCCAATCTTCCATGGGATTAACAACAATGAAGACTCTCCATTTGGGCAGAATGACTTTCATGAAAGAGCTTTTCATCCTCTTCCCCAGCTTCAGCAGAAGAAATTTTCCTTCTGTGTGCTAAGCATAACCAATGCTTCCCTCCTGTCTGCGGTACCATTGCTGCCATCAGAACATATTTCACAAAAATATTAACCAGCCAAGAATATCACACACAGAAACAGAGTGACCACTTCCTTTTAGAGATAAGAATTTCCTTTTGCTTAATTCACTTACGGTACTCAGCTTCCTGAAGCATTTTGGCAAGCTCCAGAAAAACAAACTGAACCTCAAAAAAGCAACTAAGGCATGGAGCGGACAGAGTGCAAGGAGGTAGTGTAGTGACAACCAGGCTCTACTTTTCAGTTATTAAAAAAAGTCTGAAAGAATGGATGAGAACAGGAAGGCTTACTTATGCCTTAATAAGGCAACATTAATATCCAAAGGGCCAGAGCAGACATGATTTATGTGAAATAGGCATGAACTGATGACTTGTAAAATACTGTGTAGTTCTGCAGATAAAATAGCTGACATGTAAAGGGCTGCATATTTAACTGCTAAAAAGCAAGCCGGCTGTCATCCACTCCGGCAAAGAAGAAGAGAAATGGACAAGGAAGCTTCTAAGTGCTGGGAACAGGAAATCTGGCCAGATGAGCTATTACCACCAGAACAGAACTGCAAAGAGCCCAAAGGCTCGGCAAGTCACTCATTCATGCAGATTTACTCATGCCTACTATGGGCAGAGCATTATCAGCGAGTCAAACAATGTGGTCTTTGCCCTCAAGGAGGTTAGCCTAGTACAAGAAGGAAGATATTCAAGTTATAACACAAGATGGGAAAATGGCAGGGGCTTGGATTGAGTATTTGAGATGGGCTTTGCTGGACAGGCTCCAAATGTGATGATGTAGAGATGGAGACACAGCAAGACCAAAGGCATGGAGACAGGAAGCTGCCCCATCTGAAGGGAAAGGGCAGGCAGTGTAGTTTGGCAGGCTGGAGAGGCAGCGTGGGGCTTAGGGTGTTGGATAGCTGGGTCCACCCACTAGCCCATGTGGTGCCTTCATGAGAATTAGAAAAAGTTGCCCCCTTCTCTGAGGAATGCAGTGCTGTCCCAGCTATGTCTTACTGAGCACAGCGAGGTCTGGATCTAAGTCCCTGTCTACCCCTTGGGAACAATTTTCATAACTGTATGTGGCAGTGCTGCTTCAGTAGGGGGGAATTTAAGCAAAATTGATTATGATTAGCTAGCCATATACATAAATGTGGAAGTGGAGGTAACGATTTCTTAAAGAGGACACGAAAACCTGTAAGTACAGAAGAAAATTTGGATAAAGTGGGCTATATTTGATAAAGTGTGTTGTTTCCTCAAAATGCACATTGAAGGGTGAAAAGGCAATCCAGAGACTCAAATAAGCTATTTGCAGTATATTTGTCAAGTGGTACACTGGTAAACCAGCTCTCCAAGAAAGAGAGGAAGCCCCAATTTGTAGTCTGCCTATTTCTGTGGTGTAACACCCACCATGGCAGATTTCAAGCTGCCAAACGTGATGCCACTGAAGGCAGAGTCAACAACAGATGCTAAAATCAGCTCTCAAAAGGTAGTGTGTGTTGGCTCCTATACACAAATGCCTTCATGCAGCAAAGAACTCAAATCCATGGTGAATCAAAGAATGCCTACCAAACTGATAAGGAAAAGATACACTATCTAGCAGCAAGCAGGTGAAATGCCTCAACAAACACACATGAGGACATGCAAATGGTCAAGGAACATATGAGTAGAAGCTCAACTTCATGATTCATCAGGGAAATGAAGAGAAGACCACAGTGAGATTTAACAGGCATCTACCAGAATAGCTCAAAATTTTAAAAACTGATAATAGTGTGTTGGCAAGGATAAGAAGAATATGAAATTCCCCTACACTGGTGGTGAGAGTGTGACTTGGTACAACCACCTTGGAAAACCGACAATATGTTGGAAAGCTGAATACATGCCATTGCATGACCCAGAAATTCCTCTCCTGGGCATATACTGACAGAAATGTGTACACATGGACATCAACAGACACGTACGCAGATGCTAACAGCAGCACTATTCATACCAGCTCCATCCTGGAAACTGCCCAAACACCTTCTAGGAGAATAGATAAATACATTGTGGTATATTCACACAATGAAATATTATAAAGCAAAGAAAAGGCAGAAGCTAGGATTACACGCTACATTAATGAATCTCAAAAATCAGAAAGAAGTAGGGACGGGGGCAGCCAGACACAAGGAGTACATTCTTTCTTACTCCCTTTATACAGAGTTCCATCTCCAGTGTTAGAAGGTGGGGTGTTGGTTACCCTTGGGAGAACAGTGACTGCATGGAGGATGAGGGGGCTTCTGGGGTACCAGCTTTGCTGTTTCTTGATCTGGCTGCCAGTTACACTGGTGTGTTCTGGTGATGATTCACTGGGCCACACTGAGCAGTGTCCATATTGATTTGTGGGCTTTCCCATACTTACACTAACATATTCAAAAATAATAAATAAATATGTGACCTGACAAATGCGCAGACACATCTCCAATAATAAAGTTACGATGGAATAAAGCAAAACACAAAATTTTCTATGTACCAGGTTTCAATTCTTCTAAATAAAAGCTAAAGCAACATTTACAGTAGTCATGTTCATCTGATGCTAGCTTATCCAATAAAGCCACTTGTGTATATACTGCAGAGTTCTGAGAAGGAAAAAGGACTCTTCTCTCTACCAGGCTGGCCACAGGTTCTAAAGGGTGGTGGCAGGTTCTCCCTGCTGGTCCCTGCTGGAGACTTTGATGGGAACAAGGCTGAGTGAAGACTGGATAGGCTGGCAAACAAGGGAAGGCACTCGTGCCCAGCCTGCTGCATACTCAGGCAGACCTGCCTTGCTCTGGAAGGCAGGGGTGTTTGAAGACCTCCAAGAAGGAATCTCTTCCTCAAATATCTTCCCACTTTTGTTACCTCTTTATGGAAATTCTAGTATTAGAGGTTCATTCCTTTGAAATCAGAATTACCTTTCCCAAATATCCCCTTTGAAATGACAACCATCTCGATGGAAGGGCAACAAAGTAAGCTCCTAGTAGACACTATCACTTTAGTATGATTTCATTTTCTCTATAATTTTTAATTTACATTTAATTTATTTGATAAAGAACCAGTTCCCTGATAGCAGAAACGAGAGGGTTAGCAGGATGAGAAGAAAGAATTGGAAAGGGTTGGGATGGGGATCAGGAGAGTACCAGGAAGCTTAGAAAACTCTTGGGATTCACAACTTTGAGTTCAAAGTTTCAATCAGACTGTCCCAACCTTGAGGCTTCTGCTGCAGCTCATCCAAAAGGGCACTGTGCTTGATATCACAGGACATAAAGGGGTTCTGGGCAAATCATCCCTGTGATCAGACACAGAAAAAGGAAACTTTTAAATGTTAAATTAAACCAAATTTGGCTTGAGGATGCCTCCATACTTCAGTCATTACATAAGGAATTGCAACTTAAGTTAATAGGCAAGTTAACTGAAAGCCTAACTTAGCACGTATACTTCTGTAACAAATAGTCGAGTCTCAGCCAATCACAGCAGCAGAGATGCAGTCAATCACAGGCTGCGAACTAATGTAACCAAGTCAGCTGTCTCCGTACCTCAGTTCTCTTTTCTGTACACAAAACACAGCCAGAATATGTTTCAGGCAGGTCACTGAACCTGTTGTTGGTTGGAGGCTGCCCGATTTATGAATTTTTCTTTGCTCATTCAAACTCTATTAAATTTAATTTGTTTCAAGTTTTTCTTTTAATGAATACCAGCCAGCAGCAAAACTGTAATATCATTGAATCCTTGAATCTCAAATTTTACAGACTGATTTCTCTGGAGTGCATGCAACCCTGGTTAAGCAACTGTTTCTAAAGCACAGCACTCTCTGGAAAGGGAGACAAAGGAAGTACTTGCTGGTCATCAAAAGCTTAGTGTGAATTAGTTCCTTCTACTCTTTTGTGTAGAGGCAGTTACGCTGCTCCCTGCTGCCACACCTGCATTCCTTTAATTTCTCCCTGGATTCTTCCACCAACTCCCACCCCTGTCAAAATATGAAAGACTTTTACATCACTCCAAAAATGTCTATACTATGCTCAAAACAAGTCAGAAAAGTCTAGCTTACAAAAAGTACGAAAATATAAGATGTAACAGTGCCTTGCACATGATTGTAGAGTGTTAGAGACTATACTATTTACCATGTGACGTTCCCAAGCCATGCTCACATTAAAGTCCCGCAAGACGATGGAGGCAAAGGATGGGTATGTTACTTCTGAGGGCAGTGGGAGGGAAGGCAGAGGAAGGGGTCTAAGGAATAGGACTGCCCGGTGCAGGCAGAAGACACAGATGTGCTGCACATTCCCTCACACAGACATTCGGCGAGTGTCCCCATAAAAGGATATCCCTCACATGGAACAAAGTCTCTAGTAAGGTGGACAGTAAATGGTAAGTAGGATGGCTTTTTTAATGTGGCTCAAAAATTCACTCACACTCCTTCTACTGAGCCTATTGAGAAGTGGGGTCTATGTCAATTCCCCTGAATCATGGGCTCTATGACTGCTTAACCAATAGAATATGACGGAATAACACAGTTCCAGTTTCTGGACCCAGCCTTAAGAAACTGAGACCATTCACTCTTGGGATGCCTGCTCTTGGAGTCTGGCCACCATGCTATGAGGAAGCTCAAGTAGCCCCAAAGAGGGGCCCATGTGGAGAGGAACCAACAGCCAATACCAACATGTTGACCATCTTTCCAGCAAGCCATGTTGGATATAGATCTTCTGCCTCAGTCAAGCTGCTAATGCCATGAGAAGCAAAGACAAGCTGCTTCGCAAGCCCTGCCAAAGCTGCAGATTCCTGAGCAAAATAAGCTACTGTTGTGGTTTTAAGCCTCTAAGTTTTGGAGAGGTTCGCTTATACCATAAGCCACTAACATACCAACTCTGCTCACAATGACCACAGCCTACTGCCTCTTTGGCACCTGCTGAAATTGGCCTGCTTTTAGGGTCCTGGTTTCAGCAATTCACCATTTGAAGGATGTTTGGGTTGTTTCCAGTGCGGGCCGATGATGAATAAAGTGGCTATAAACACTCACATAGAAGTTTTTATGTGGACATAAGTTTTCACTTCTCTAGGGTAAATACCTAAGAGCAGGGTTGTTGGGCTATATGGTAAGTGCAGGGGCCCTGTTAATGAAAAAATGCTTCTCTTTACACATGCAGGATGACCAGATTCTACTGCCATGAGAGGTGTATGGAAAGTGAGACCTCTCAAAGATCAACTAGCCCATGCTGAACTGGGGCATCAGCTCACTAGGTAGAATCATGCACAGCGGTGCTATTCACTGACTTTTTCTCCTGTTATTGTTTGGTTTTGTAAAACACATGCTAAAAGTCACGTGTGTCTGGTGAGACTCCCCCAGTACTTCATCTATGTCCATTCTGCTCCCATAGCTCCACCCTTCCAAATTCCTAAGCTCACCTCACATTGACACCTAATGTCTGTCAGGTTACCTATTTTATGTGTGAGTTCACTGTTGGATCAGCTTTGATTGACAGTTGCCCACATTTGCTTCTCTTTTTATATTTTTGACTTCTCAGCAGACATCCTTGCAACTATGTGTATGGGTCTCCCAAGCATCAAGGTACCAAGAAAAACTTTCCAAGAAGTCTTCAAAGGTAGAGCAAATGGAGGAAGTCTTTCCCCACTCCTACAGTGAAACAGTGAGAAAATAGTCATAATATGCATATTAGTTCACTAGCAGAAATGAATACAGGTAATTAGGAACCAGATGCTTTCTAAAGAGGAAAATAAGGTAATCAGAAGAAGGTTCTGAGACACGAACTGCATGAAGAGGATGGTAGACATTGCAAATAATCTGGAAGCAAAGATCACTTAAATAGTGATGTTCTGGAAATAATTCTGGCTGAATCAAACCTAAAGTGGGATGTCTCTTTGGCACAAGGTGGACCAGCTTCTTATAGGAGCTATCAGTTCCATGAGGGAGGGAACTTATGTTCCAATTCATTCTTCCATCCATTCATTCAACACACATTTACTAAGATCTACTTTGAGTCGGGCACTTGGTTAGGAAACACAAAAACTGAGAATGGGAGGCCCTGCTCTCAGGGAGATCACAGACACAACAACAGATATCCACAGTGCAATGTGGCTGACGGTTCTGGAGGTCTGGGCAGAATGTGGGAGCATTCAGAGCAAATTACCTCTATAAAACACAGAGATGGGTGTGGTGATGTTCACCTGCTTTTAGGGTCCTGGTTTCAGCAATTCACCATTTGAAGGATGTTTGGGTTGTTACTTCAGAGGCTGAGGTGAGAGGGTCTTTTGAACCCAGGATTGTGAGGCTGCAGTGAACTATTATTGCACCACTGCACTGCAGCCTGAGTGACAGAGCAAGACTTGTCTATAACGAAACACAGACACGCACACACTCACAAACACAGCACATCACCAAATACTTGGCTCCAGAAGAAGCTGACCAACAATGGGGCACAGTGTCCTGTGTCATTAAATGTTGAAATGTTTACATTTTTATTTTAAAAGTATTCTAATTTGTTTCTGAAATGTTTCCCATGATTTCCAGAAAAACACTGGAAAACCACTTCAAAAGGATCACCGTCTTAAAAGACTATTTTCAGCTACAACATAGAAAAGCCTTAGTTTAAAGTTCACTTTTACTATCAACTAGCATGCACACATTTAAATAATGGGGGCAATAAATGTAGTTATATTTTCAAATATGAATTAGTTTCATAAAGTGTAAGCCCACATTTGCCACATTTGCTGCTAATCTGAGGCAGCCTATAAAGCTGTACAGCACAGGGGTTGGTTATACAGACTCTGGAACCAGACTGCTTAGGTTCAAATCCTGGTGCCCTTATATCCTAACTGCATGACCTCTAGGAAGCCATTTAACTCCAGGTTTCTCATCTGTAAAATGCAGACAACTACAACATCTACTTTTAGGGTGAGGACTAAATAAATTAGGGTAACTTAATATTTAACAGGGCTCAGAAGAGCTCAGACACATAGAAAGAGCAGAACAAATGTTAACCATTTTAGTACTCCACTAGAATTACCATTATATGGATGCTTTTTGACCTGCTCTGGCCTGTAGTCATGATTATACCACACTGAAAAGGGCATTTATAAGGCATCATAAGACACGGGAAGGTCCCAAAAGACCTCTCTAAATTAAAGAAGTGTTTAAATGTACAACCTGATTTCATGTGCTTTACATTTCCAGAATTTGCTAATACATGATGTGGTCAGGTTCCATTAACCAGAGTCTATGATTAACCAAATCCCTCAATTCTAAGGATCTTGAGCACTATTCCATAAAACTTGAAGGATTCCTGAGGACAAAGTGTAAAAGGCAAAGTAGGGAGTTTCAAAATACAGACACACACACACACACACACACAGATACACACACACACATACACATACACACATATACATAAACACACATATACACATATACACATACATTCATAAACACATAAACACATACACACACACACACACACGCACGCACATAAATGAAAGCTGACAGTCCCCAGCAAAGAATAAATTCTAACCCTCACGGAAGTCTGCCTATGGAACAACAAGATGGGACATTCCAGGTGTAAATGCCAGAGAAGGTTGTCAGTGAGGTGCAGCTGGATTCCTGGTTGAAGAAATGTGGAAAACTCCAATACGGGATCATAAAGTAGCATACAAGTTTCTTGATATCAAACTGACAAGCATAGCCTATGTTAATTTCCCACTTCTGGCTGGACTCGCTGCGTGCAGACAACTGAGGAGTGGCTTACTCTCTTCTGTGAGGCTGGTTTTGGTGTACTGTACACCATAGCAGAGGCAACAGCCATAGTACCAGCCCTCCACTATCCTGGGATACCAAAGCTACTAGCCTTCTCCATCACTCCCTGCACCCCAGAGGCAGATGAAGTACAGGAAAACCGCAAACGAAGCTTTCAAGTATACCAAGTGGTGTCTGCTCCATCTCATTCTTGGCAGGTAGCCATCACTGCAGAATGTGACCTGATTTTCCAGCTCTTTGGTCCTGGCCAACTGAGAGTGATTTTTCCTCCTGAATTCAGCTCAGTTAGGGAGTAAGTCACACAATTGCATAATTAAAAGCTGAACTGAATTCTTACTTGGAGAGCAAGGCATTAGCAGGGTTCAAGCAGTGGCTATCGCTTGCCTGATCTACCAGTCTTTTATGAGAAAGTGTCTTGATAAAATATGCAATGCTAATAATGAAAGCCCCTTTGGAGTCCCAGAGAGAAGGGAGACTAAAATGTATGTTAAAAACTGAATGTGAATGGGAAGAAAGATAATACACACACACACACACACACACACACAACTTTAAAAGGTAAATATAAAGGCAACATCTGGATATATTCTTCCCTTTGTCAGTGAAAAACTGCATAAGCCCTAGCCAGATGTGTTACCAATTCTTTTTTTTTTTTAATTTATTTATTATTATTATACTTTAAGTTCTAGGGTACATGTGCATAACGTGCAGGTTTGTTACATATGTATACTTGTGCCATGTTGCTGTGCTGCACCCATCAACTCGTCAGCACCCATCAACTCGTCATTTACATCAGGTATAACTCCCAATGCAATCCCTCCCCCCTCCCCCCTCCCCGTGATAGGCCCCAGTGTGTGATGTTCCCCTTCCCGAGTCCAAGTGATCTCATTGTTCAGTTCCCACCTATGAGTGAGAACATGCGGTGTTTGGTTTTCTGTTCTTGTGATAGTTTGCTAAGAATGATGGTTTCCAGCTGCATCCATGTCCCTACAAAGGACACAAACTCATCCTTTTTTATGGCTGCATAGTATTCCATGGTGTATATGTGCCACATTTTCTTAATCCAATCTGTCACTGATGGACATTTGGGTTGATTCCAAGTCTTTGCTATTGTGAATAGTGCCGCAATAAACATACGTGTGCATGTGTCTTTATAGCAGCATAATTTATAATCCTTTGGGTATATACCCAGTAGTACCATTCAAGACATAGGCATGGGAAAAGACTTCATGTCTAAAACACCAAAAGCAACGGCAGCAAAAGCCAAAAGTGACAAATGGGATCTCATTAAACTAAAGAGCTTCTGCACAGCAAAAGAAACTACCATCAGAGTGAACAGGCAACCTACAGAATGGGAGAACATTTTTGCAATCTACTCATCTGACAAAGGGCTAATATCCAGAACCTACAAAGAACTCAAACAAATTTACAAGAAAAAAACAAACAACCCCATCAAAAAGTGGGCAAAGGATATGAACAGACATTTCTCAAAAGAAGACATTCATACAGCCAACAGACACATGAAAAAATGCTCATCATCACTGGCCATCAGAGAAATGCAAATCAAAACCACAATGAGATACCATCTCACACCAGTTAGAATGGCGATCATTAAAAGGTCAGGAAACAACAAGTGCTGGAGAGGATGTGGAGAAATAGGAACACTTTTACACTGTTGGTGAGATTGTAAACTAGTTCAACCATTATGGAAAACAGTATGGCGATTCCTCAAGGATCTAGAACTAGGTGTTACCAATTCTTAAACTGGAGAGTAAAAAAGAAACACTTAACTACAGAGCAGCACTATCAAACAGAACTTTCAGCAATTATGAAAATACCATCTGTGCTAATTCAGTAGCCACTAACCACATGTGGCTTTGGGCCACTAGAAATGTGGCAAGTGAGAATGAAGAAGTAAATTTAAAAGTTTCTCTTATTTTAATTCATTACATTTTAAATGTAAATAGTCATGTGTAACTAGTGGCTATTATTGAACAGCACAGTTCCAGAAACTCAAACCAAACAGCTGGCAAGGTCTTTCTGTTTCTTCAATAAAATGGTAATCCTAATCCACCAATAATATTTTAAATTATCATCAAATTAGCATAAGTCCCTAGCTGTGCCATACACAGTAAGCTTAAGACAAAATGAAAACAAAGAAACACCACCACCAACAACAAAACTGAGGAAAATGATTGCAGTGTATCATTTCCTGTAACTTTGTTCTGATTATCTAGTTTACATTTCTTTTATACTATGGCTTCGGGTATTTGGAAATCTGTGATTGTAGACAGATTTTGCCTTCAAAATCCAGAATATCACACTCTCTTCCCTTAAGGACTTAGAAAAATGAAAACGTGAGCTTAGGAAAAATTAATCTAGCAAACTTCAGTTTCCTCAAGGCTGAAGTGAAGACAATGTAAGTACTAAACTCTCATGAGGATTAAATCCAGATAATGCATGCAAAGTATACAACAGTGCCTGGCAAAGAGTAAGCATTCAGCAAGTGGCAGCTATAATTATTAGTATTTTATGAACAATATTAAAATCTGTAATAAAGAGAATAGTGAATGAATACAATGAAAGTTTGTACTGAGCAAAATTTTCCTAGGCCCAACCCCTTCGAATGTGTTTTCCAAGCCATGGTAAAGTGCCCTCTTGTAAAACACATCTTGGGGCACTGCCATCTTGACACTCACTGTCAGATGGGTACTGCGAGTCATGAAATCACTCAGCCAATATCTACTGTACTCCTGCTCTCTGGCAGGCACTGCACTAGGCTTTTAAGGAGGAGGGAAGAGTCCCCAAACACAATGCAATGTCTCAAGACCCTGAGCTGTCTGCCATCTGACCCCTGCAAAGCTTGGTCAGCCCTGGGACACCTTGATGAGATGCAAAAAATTCATCCTGGGGCCCCACTCAGAAAGAAAGGTTAACTTCCCATTTCCTGGACCAGTCAAGGAAAGGTCTGGCTGGTGGCACCACAGAGAGGGACTAAGGTATTAGGGGACCTGAGGGGCACAGGCCTATTTTCTCAGCCAGGACAGTAAAAGGGGTATTGATAGGCCGTGCTTCTAACTGAAAGGCCAAATCACTTTTACAAGAGAGTTATTCTGAGTCTTCACAAAGCCAAATCTGACCTGCCCCTCAAGACAAACACAACCCCTTTTCAATAGCCAGCTGTCCAAGCCTGTGAAATCCAAGAGGAATCTCCACAAAGTTATTATCAACCATACCAGTAGACCAGAAATCCCCCGGGGAGTTTCCAGGCAGAAGTTTAGTAAAATTCTGTGGGGTTTGGGGTTATTTTTCTTTCTATAGAAAGCACTCAAAATCAATCTTCTTTCACAACCAAGGGCACATTTCCTATGGAAGTCCCTTCTCTGAAGATCTCTAAAATAAAATATTCATCTCATCGTCTGCAATGATTTAAGTTTAAACCCATTTATAGGCAGAGTCAGGGACTTACTATGGCCCCTCCAACTATAAAAACAACATATTCCCCACTGCCTGAGGTGAAGGGCACCGGCCCTGGCCTAGGACTGGGGTGCGCGTGCCTGACCATGGTGTTTCCTAAAATACATAACTACCTCCTCCTCGCCCAAACCCATATCCATCCTGGCGTCCCCTGAGTCTAGAGAAGGGGGTTTAGAAGAAATCCCTTAGATTTCTTCTTGGGCGCCACGCGGGGTCCCCACTACCCGCCAAGGACGCTGTCCATAGGGCCAAATTCTCTAAGGGAAGAAAATCCCTTACAGAAGAGAAGATCCCTGTTTTCAGTGCTGGGGACTCTCCGCGCCTCGCGTCCCTGTTTTTTTAGTGGCTCCGGCGCTTCCTCGGAGCACGCCACAAGTCTGCCTCTACCCGTCCAGCACCTCTGTCCCCAGAGCAAATCCACCTCCCAGAGCACACACAGAGGGGCAGTCAGGCACCGCCTCCACCCTGCCCAGCCGCGCGCATCCCTGAAATCCGGAATCCGCGACCAGCTCCCGCCTGTTCTTTTCCGAGGACCCCTAAGGCAGTGTGCCTTGAACCCACCAGTAGCCTTCAGGCTCCCCCACCTCCGCGTCCTTCCTAGGCGCTTATGAGCCTGCAAAATCCACGACCCCCAACAGGCTGCTCCGGAATGCTTCTCCCTACATCTCTCCAGGAATGACTCCCCTACCACTCCATAAAAACGTTGGTCCAAGATTCAGGCGTCACACGGATCAGCCCAGGTTCCCCGCCGACGCGTGCCGGGGACGGTTGGGGGCGCTGTTCTGGGCTCCGGAGTCCCGGCACAGAGCAACCTGCCGGAAGGCACCACGCGGGGTTCCCACTACCCACCAGGGACACAGTCCACTGGGTCAAATGGAGGGACCTATGCCGGTCGACAACCCAAGCCCTGTCGTGCCCCCACCTACCATAGGGGACTAGCGGAGGAGAAAGCGCGGCCCCGGGTTCCCTGAGACAGCGTGTTCCGTCCCAGGGTGACAGTTTGTGCCACACAGAGGCGGCGGCGCGGGGAGGACTTGAGCGCCAGTGGGTGGAGGCAGGGGCGGCGGCGCCGAGCGCTCCTGTGTCTGTGCCTCGCGAGATCTGTGCCTCTGTCTCTACTCCCAGCCCGCGGCTGCCGCGCTTTCGTTCACTGAGCTCAGCGTCCAGCGAGCTCTGGCTCCTCCACCGACTAGCTCCAGCCTCCGCCGCCGCGCATCCATTGGCTACGCTTCCTCTTCCTCTGAACTCAAGTGCGAAATATGCTGCGCTGCATATTCAGGAAGAGCGCGCGGCCCCTGACAGGAGCCGCTGGAGCGGTAGGCCTGCCCAGCTCTCCCTGTGCCCCCCGGGAGCTCTGCGTGGTCACCTCCACGTGGCCGAGCTGCAAGCGACCCTGGCAGCATCAGGGTCCAGGGGGTCTGGGAGGCTCAGGGATCCTCCCTCCCAGGTCCTCCTAATCAAGGTTCTGTGCTCTCAGGAGAACGCGTGGGAGACTAGGATCCCTAGTCTCAAATCTTGAGTCAGGATGCTGAAAGGGCGACTGCCATCAAGGCGCTGATGGCTGAGGGTGAGGTTGGGGTGGACTTGAGAGAGGACCATTTCTTGACGCCATTCCACAGGTGGGCGTGTCCCCAGACATCTTAGGTGCTGCTAAGATTATCTCTTGCGAGTTAGTGCTTCAGGGAAGGGTAATGCCACTGTCTCCCTTGCCACCCCTTAGTCTATCTACTTAAGATGTCCAGAGGTTTGAGAAGATCTGGAGAATCATCTTTTGTGGCAACTTGAGGCAACCAAGGAGAAAATTATGTAAAGAATGAACCAGCAGTAAACTGGGCTGCATTACTAAAGTGAAGATGTGAGGCAAGGAACCCAGTAGAAAAGATGTTCTTCCTAAAACTAAACCAAGCAGAATTACAGTGTTGGCTTTGGTACTTAGTGGCTGTGTGACTTTGGGTAAGTAACTTAACTGCTCTGGGCCTATTTGTCACATAGCACTTATTCATGGGTTATCATATGTAAAGGGTTTAGGAAGCACCCTATAACTTAGCTATTATCATTATTATAAGGGGGCTGGAACAAGAAGCATGAGATAATCTAATTATCTGTGTTCTAATTGGGTAAAGAAGGCCCTGTGTGGGCAAAGTTAAGCACTGGAGTCCACAGCTGGAGGGCTGGTTTAGGGTCCCAGCAGTGTTTTGATGAGATCCTTCTGGTACTAATAACACTCCTCCAGCGGGTAACAAAGCACTTGTTTGTTTTCAGGGACTCTTCCTGTTACCACAGCTTCTCAGAGATTTTCTCCCTTGTTTTCTCTTTCCATAGCCTTTCTGGTTCTATTTTGCTTCCCCTCCCCCACCACTATTTTGTTTTTCGGTTTTTTCTCCTTTCCCTTTCCACCCTACCATTTCCTGGTGTCACTCACCACCATTATCCCCAATGTTCCCCATTTCCCACCTACACTTAAGCTTGCCACGTGAAGGAAAATAAGACCAGGTGATCAACCAAATCCAGGTTCAAACAGTAGTGCGTGGGGACATATGTTCAAGGGCATCACCAGTAGTTTTGAACACCCATTTATGAAGCCAAAGGGAGGGGTCTTCCTGTTATCTATCTGCCTGAGGCCTTGAATTGCTGCAAGTCAGGGTCCATGTGAAATCTTTCTGATCCTTTGCTTGTCCCTAGACCAGAGAAAGAAAATAACATTGATAAGTGTTAACCGGTAGGCATTTAAAAGAAGATAAAGAAAAAAGAATGGGATGGTGCAATACAGTAAAACCTAGTTGCGGTTGGGAAAGGTGGCTGATATTGTTAAGCAAATCATTTTCATGCTATAAAACTTTTGCACACCATTGTGGTTTTTGTGCTTTTTTTTTTCCCCTAAAACACCAGTCCTTGAGGTTAATATGCTATTCTTGTTTCCATTTTCTTTCTTTCAGTATTTTCCTGAGTACTCATGGTGGGTGAGTGTCTTAAATGGTTTTTCCCCTGCTTGGAGCTGCATTTTTTAGGGTTTTCTAGAACTCTTCATCTTATTGATACTCTTATGCTTACTAGCACATAATAGGTGTTCAGTAAATATGTGTGGAATGAATGGATGAGCCAATGGCATCCAGATCTTTTATGGTTCTTTTTAACCTGCATTCAGCCATTATCAGGCATGTGCTAATTCTCTTTCACCTGGAATATTTAATGAGGAGCCAAATGTTGGATTTACTTGTGTTCTGTATAGAGCTGACCTGATTTTCCACTTGGCTGCCACAGACTGGCCAGCCATGGGAGAGACCCTGGGCCACTGGGTCTTACCTCTAACTGACCTTGCCTACCCAGCCCCACCCCCAAAGATGCCAGGACTTATCCTAGTGGGTTACCTTGGCAACCTCACAATGTCATTTGTTAGAATGTCCTAGGGCGGCAACTTTTAATTATATGGTCTCATTTGGGGTCATGTAATAGTGCTGTTTTTCCTCTGCTCACACTTCCTCCCCCTGTGATTTAACACTAAGTACTCGAGGATGGCAGAAGAGAGAACTAGACTCATCTACACCCTGGAGTTGCAATAATTATTTATCTTTATCATCACAGTTAATATTTTAAGTGTGTTACAACCACAGTGACCTCACAGTTTGGCCAGCTGCTCTGTACTAAACGGTAATAGGAAACTGGCACTGTGACAGGTGACAGTCATGAATGTAAGAAGCCACGGTGGCAGAGGCCTGAGCTCTGTGCCCCAAGCCAGTGGTATTGGAGGAGCCCCCTGCCCTGTGTTCATGGTGACAGGCACAGCCTGCACAGTCACACTACTGGGAAGAGCATGGCACCTTTTGCCAGATTAAAGCAGAGCACACTTGTGCCAGTGTCAAAACATGCTTTTGACTCCCCAGTACAGTGGATATGTGAATTAGGGTGGGGACAGGGAGCTGGTTAGGACATTTTTGCATATGCTTTGATCAGCCAAGGGGAGGGGCTTTTGTCCAAAGTATGGTCAAAACAATACTTTGAAAATGCCACCCACAGACATCACCAATTTGAGGAAATGTTAGATGTTAGATGATAGACAAATGTCCCATTCAATCCCATACAAAAAAAGAAAGGAAGAAACACCCACATTTATTGTTATTCTGCTCCTGAATCCACTCATTTTACCTCTGAATTCCTAGTCTGAGTCAAGCAGTTCAGGGGAGCAGGGGTCCTCCTGTGGCTGAGATGGAATTTGTTCTCTGGAACAAAGAACCACTGGGGACTGAATTTCAGGAATATTGTGTGCAGCACATTGCTATTTGTAGAACTCAGTCTGAGGAACAGTTTGACTTTACCAAAAGCCGTCCACATCCACACCTATTCACTGGTTATTTCATTCGTGGGACACATTTGTTGACTTGCATTTGAGCACTTTATTACCAGAGATAGAGGGGAAGTGTGTGTGTGTGTGTGTGTGTGTGTGTGTGTGTGTGTGTAGAAAGCCTGTACATTCCATAGATGTCAAAATAAGGGGATCATAAAAATAAACCACCATTAAATGAATGGTGGGAAAATATTTTGATATATTAATTAATCTGATTTCCCTTCCACCATCATTTCCCCACCCTCACTACATTTCTTACTACACTCTATTAACCCTCTTTCCATCAATTTGGACAACTGAAAGAGTTGTCAAAAGGAGAGTTACCATAACAACACCAGAAAAACATCAAATTCTTGGCTTTTGAGTTTCAGAAGTCAATGTCCATGCATGAAATGAAAATATATGGAAATATAGAAAATCAGGCAGTATCAGTGTCCACCAGTATATCTCCTTCCCTTTTGCTACCCACCCACCATCCCATACACACATACCTTCAAAGAATCAATAACAGCATCATGACTGGATAAAAACAAGGAAGGAAAGACACAGAGGATATGTTGATGGCAGCGATTGGTAGGACATAGGGACTGAGCAGAGTCAGAATTCAGAAACCCATTAGGCTCCACGTAAGTGAAAATCATCTATCCATAATATCTGGGAACACTGTGGACAACTGTTCAGCTCTTGGGATTTGTGCAGGAGGAGCATTATACAACCTTCAGTGAGGGAAGGAAACACCGCTGTTCATCCTTACCATTGACGCTGGACAATGTACTCCCATCAAGAGCATCCAGGGCACAATTGTGGACCATCCAGAGATGCTAAATCCTATTCCATGAGTTCAACCCTCATTTAATAGCCTAGAATGCTGGTAAGCTCGTGAGATGGAAAGCAGGGCCCTGGAAATCTGAGAAGATCCAAGAGTATGAAAAAATGCTCCCACCTACTTCCCATCACACCTGTACATAGAAGAACTGGAATGGACCAGTTCGGTATCCCCCCTTACAAGGTAGTACTGTTATTCCTCAAATATTCCTAGTCCTCACCTTCTGGCCCCATGGTAATGGCTCTTCCTGGCTCCTACGACTGGGAGATGAATTGTGAGCAGAAGCAAAATGCCTCACTTCCTTGACAATTAATCAACTGTTAGGACAAGACCATTCAGGGCTTTCTGTTCCTTCTAGCAAGGTCACTGGCAACCTTCCATAGGATGGCTGCTTATCTGTCTAGATCCCTGAGTGACTGTGAAGCTCAGCCCCCAATTGACTTGTACTCTTTACAAAACATGAACAAGAAATGACTTGTTGTTAAGCCATTGAAATTACAAGTTGTCTGTTTTTGCAGCACAACCTAGTCTAGACTGACTGATACACCTTACTAGGATCCACTGAATGTTCTTAAAAGTATTATGAGTATACCTAGGAGCAGGAAGCCCAAAGGAAAAGATCCAAGTAGAGAAATATTTCCCACATTAACCTGTAATCATAGAATTCCCAAGGTTAACAGTTAGAGAAGCCCATGATCAAAAAAGCTATAAAGAGCTGTTATTTACTCATTCATTTAATGAGCATTTACTGAGGATTTACTTTGTGCCCACACTGTGTGCTAGGAATAGGGGATACAGCAGGGAATAAACAGACACTCTTGCCAACCTCGAAAAGCTTTCAGACTAGTAACAGTTGGAGACACCATTAATAAGTGGTAAACTGGGACTTCACTTGAACTTTACAAGGCTAAATTTTGTGCTTTCTTCACTCTTCTAAGCCACCTAAAAATAAGAGATCAGAACATCTTTGAGTTAGCTCGAGAGAGTAGGTGGGATTTAACTCCAGGCTACCTTATGTCTCCCTCCTTAATGTTTGCTGATACCTGAACTCTCTTTAATAAGCAAAACTTTTCATTCCAAAATTAGTACCTAAAACAGGGCCTGACAAATAACAGGCACTCTCTAAATGTTTGTTGAATGAGTAAAACATGCATGCATATATAAAGTGGACTTACATAATTGTAACTATTGATTGAAATATCAGATGCACTCTATCTCACGCCTGCTAAACCAGAAGCCAGCAATCACTCAAGATAGGTGTTATGCTTGATCCTGAGGAATACTTTTTTTGAAATATTAATTGATGGCCTTTACAATCCCAGCATTTCCTGTTATTTCCCGTTATCTCTCTCCTTTTCTTCAATGTGAGAAACAGCTCAACTCTATGGCATCCATATCTCAGGGAATGGTTGTTTCAGCAGAAAAGTATTTAGGGTCTCAAAAACTTGACTGTTTGAGTTTCAAATATGCAAGGGGACTCAAATTTAGAAAAAAAAAATCTTAAAAGAGCCAGAAAAATGTTTCCCAACCTCGAGAGCATAACACATCCCCAGACTGCAGGGAGGGAGAAAGGACCATGAAGGGAAGCAGGAGGGGGTGGACACTGTAAGCTCCTGAGGAAAGATAAGCCAATATCCGGCCTCTACAATTTATTCAAATGAAAGGGCAGCAAATGCCACTCTGGCATAGCAGGGTAGATTGTATCAAACCAACTATACTATGGATAAACTCTGGACAAAATGTAAAACCCAACTCTCGGAAGGCAGTGGAGGACAACTACAAATAGGCAGGAACTAGGAGGGAGGGGACATTTGAAAAATGGAAACATCAAGGGGTGGGTTTTGCAGACCTCAGAAAGTGTCCCACAAGGCAGCCAACACTTGGGCAGAAACCCACAGTCTTCCCAACAGAGGAATCAGAGGACAGAGTTCCTAGTGACCACAGCAACTGAACAGATGGTCCTGAGGGGTCCTCTGGGTTCCCTGGCCCATGGGAAGAGATAGAATCACTCCTAGGCTCTGGGGGCGGGGGAGGCACAGAAGGGAAAAAGGGCTGCAAACAGTCCCACAAAGATTCCTGTGGTGAGTGAAGGTGCAAAAGCAGCAAAATGCTTTCATGTCCTGAGAGGAGCAAGGAAGTTGGCTGAAAGACAGAGCCTTGTGACAGACCCCAGAGATAACACAGCAGAAAGCAGTATCAGATGACAGGTGGACTGAGGATGCAAAGATAGCTTGTGGATGTTGTCCTGGATGTTGATGACACAGACCAGGCACACTGAATCCTGCTCATGCCTTCCATGATGTGAGCCCTGCAGAACTTATGCATACCTCTATGGGAGCTGAGACCCATCCTGAAATGGACTGGGAATAAATGTCTACCACCTCTTTCACCATCTAAAATGTTATAGAACCATAAGGCATGTTTTCTTCCTAGGACATCTAATCTCTATTATGAGATAAACGTGTGTGTTTGAGATGAGGGACAAGATTAGACAATGAAGGTTGACAGTTACAATTAGCAGAGAATCAGAAGGACCTCTTCCCACCCCTGCTATGCTGTAGAGATGGAAACTCTACTTAGAGTTATTTCACTCTTAACTGGTAGCAGGTGGTTCAGGCTCTCAGGTGTGAGAACAGCTTCTCAAGATATCTGCTTCCCACCCTACTCACCAAACCACCCCACCTCTCCACCAAATACAAGTTTCTGTAAAGGGACTCCCTTGCAAGAGGTGGTGTTAACTGAGATGTAACTGAAATGCCCTATATGGTAGCCATTTATTCCTGTTTCCCCAACCACATGAGGGTTCTGATTTAGTCACTTCTCCATTTTCTGGAATGGGAAATATCAATATGAAATAACACAATGAGTAAACAAATGAACAGACAACTGAATGAATGGATGAAGAAGTGAATACCATTCATACCAGGAGCTGATGCTTATATATTGGAATAACAATATTTCTAGCAAAGCCTGCTCTTTCCCTCCTTCAGACTCATTCTGTTCTTCACACCTCTTTCTGAGTTGCATTTAGAGGGTTTAAAAATCAGTGGCTGCAAGCCCACTTTTCTCCCTCCCATTGTCAGTGGTCTTTCTACTCCACTGAAATAAGAGTTCTGGAATAGAGTTCTCCATCAATCACACCTGAGGTCTTTTCTTTTGGCCCTGGAGTTTCCAGGTTCAAGTACTGAGAGTTGGACAAGCAGCCTTGGCAGTCTGGGGAAAGAGCACGAGAGACATTTTAACAGTCCTACAGTCCTGATTGGGGCAGCCAGCCTTGCCTCAGAAACAGCTGGATGGCAACAGGCCAGGCTCAAACATTTGCTTCTTCTCCAGGAATTACTATCAAGCATCTTTGCTAATGCTATTATTAAGGAATTATCAATATTTTACAAGTGTTATCACTTCATGAAAAGATGGCAAATCAAATCACATTGGACAAGACCTTTGTGGTCAAGATACAATAAGGCAAGGCCTTGCTTTGATCTCTCCTTTTCTCTCAAGGTTATTACGCTGACTGTTAAGGAGGGAACCGTGATTTTTTTATTTATTTATTTATTTATTTTATTTTATTTTATTTTTTTTTTTTGAGATGGAGTCTCGCTCTGTCGCCCAGGCTGGAGTGCAGTGGCTGGATCTCAGCTCACTGCAAGCTCCGCCTCCCGGGTTTACACTATTCTCCTGCCTCAGCCTCCCGAGTAGCTGGGACTACAGGCGTCCGCCACCTCGCCCGGCTAGTTTTTTGTATTTTTAGTAGAGACGGGGTTTCACCGTGTTAGCCAGGATGGTCTCGATCTCCTGACCTCGTGATCCGCCCGTCCTGGCCTCCCAAAGTGCTGGGATTACAGGCGTGAGCCACCGCGCCTGGCAGGAACCGTGATTTTAAAAGCCGCCTCTTCTCTGTATTTTCTCTAACCACAGTTTCAGGCTCTAAGCCAGTCCCTATGAATAAATATCAATGTAAACAACAAAGAGTGTGCCAGCCAGGGTTTTTACTGCATACCAGAGAAAGGGGCTCTGGTCACCTTAACTGGTAAAGAAAATTATAAAAAGGCTTTTGGGCAGCTCACAGAATTGATGGCTCAAGCCTGATAAAACAGGCTTGAGCAGTGTGGACATTCACCCATCAAAAGGTACAGTCTAATTCTCCTCTCCTTCATCTGGAGAGTTGGTGACACATGTGTAACCAGTAGAATGTAACATAAGTAAAGCTGTATGAATTACGTGGCTAGTAGGTAATGTAATTTCTGCCTAGATAGCCAAATTCACTGATGAGATATTGAGTCACCATGTAAATAGTCCAAGTGATTAGAGTCCACCATGTTTTGAGGAAGCCCAAACTAGACCACACAGAGACCATGTGGAGAGGACTCAAGGCTACATGAAGAGAGATCGAACTGCCCAGCCAGCTCTTGGCTGATGCAGCCCCTCACTTAAACTGCATGAAAGACCTAGCCCAGAGTCACCCAGCCAAGCTTTGCTCAAATCCTGACCCACAAAAATTATGAGCCGTAACAAAATGACTGGTGTTGCTTCAAACCAATATGTTTTATGTTTACTGGTTATGCAGTGTGTTAGTCTGTTCTTCTGTTACTATAAAGTACTTGAGGCTAGGTAATTTTTAAAGAGAAGAGGTTTAATTTGGCTGAAAGCTCTGAAGGCTGTATAGGAAGCATGGCATTGGCATCTGCTTCTGGTGAGGGCCTCAGGAAGTTTTCAATCATGGCAGAAGGTGAAGGGGGAGCAGGCCTGTCACATGGTGAGAGTGAGAGCGAGAGAGATGGATGAAGTGCTGGCCTCCTTTAAACAACCAGGACTCATGTGACCTAACAGAGTGAGAACTCACTCATCATACTGAGGAGAGCACCAAGCCATTCATGAGAGATCAGACCCAGAGACCCAAACACCTCCTACTAGGCCCACCTCCAACATCTGAGGTCACATTTCAACATGAGATTTGGAGACGAGAAAACATCCAAGCATATCATGCAGCAATAGCAATAGACAAGCAAGCAGAAAAGAACAGGCAGAAAAAATGGAACGTAAGAACAGGATCAAAAACAGTTTCTTCACACAGATCTTTATCATGAACTTGATTCCCTCCACCCACCCCAGACTTCACACTGCTCAGTCACTGGTCCTATACGTTGCAGGACAAATTAGAGATGGAAAAGACCGAGCAGAATCAGGAGAGCCTTTAATTATTAAGGTGATCACTGGCTCAGTCGGACGAGGGTCCAGAAAGTCTGAGCCCGGAACAAAGGGCTCAATCACCTTTTAAGCAGTTTGTGGTGGGAGTTACGGGCTGCAGGAAGCGTACTTGCAGAAGTGAGAAAAAAGGAAGTTAATTACTGCTTTACGTTTGTTACACCATATGCCTTACAACCTTGGGAATCCATGCCTTTGTAGCAGTTGCTTATCAAGCTTGTGACTTTACAACCACGCTAGGGAGGGAAGAAAGAACTTGCCATGCCTCAAGGAATGTAAACCCAGAGATAAGCATCTCTGGGAACAGAGGAGGTATAAGCAATTAATACTCTCTCTTAATCTGCCCCCGCCGGCAGTGGAGCTATATTATATTCTACCTTCAAGAAAAAGAATACATTTTTTGACGTTTTATTCTAATAAAATTCATTAATTCTCCCCCTTCATTTCCCCACTTGGTGCTTGCCATAAATGCAGATCAATAAACAGCTCCACAATCATTTATTTCTTCCAGTGTAGGCTCACATTTTTTCTTGAGGGACTGATTGGTAAAAAATACCAATTTTTGGTGGTAGTCATTCGATCTACTACTGCTTAAATGGTGGACTGGATGCTTCTGATGAGAAGAGGTAAAAAACAAGGCAGTATCAGGCATCTTCCAATTATGACTATAAAACCAATCATTAGAGTTTTAAAGCCTCCAAGCCATGAGAACCATCCTCCAAAAAGTGTACTTGGGCCCCCTCTGGACCAGGTCTGCACTGGGACATGGGCTAGTTTTCACATCCTAGCAGTAATTTCCATAACAGCTCTTACATTGTCATCAATTTGTAAGCAACAGTTGGTTAGATTTAGTTTGCCACAAACTCCTCCTTTGGAGGCGAGGAGATAGTCTAACGCTAGCCTATTTTGACATATGGCATCCCTCATTTGGGTGGCTTGTATACTTAGCAAATCCAGGGCTCTAGCTGAGTCATTGACTATAATTTCTAGTACCACTTGTAATCTTATAATTCGGTTTAGCATGTATGCAGGAGTACGGTAGCCCCATGTCCCACGTTGGGCCCATGTAGCTGGTCCATAATATTTTATGATCCTCTTGGGAGGCATTCATTGTCTTTCCAATTTCCTATTTCAATGTGTTTTCTTATGTTTGTGTGTGTTTGTGTTTACCTTTTTGATGGTAGTTATCTGGGTGAAGATGTTTCTTCTGCTTTTTTTTCTTTCTTTGTTATAGGCTCAGTAACTTAGATCTCCTTGGGTTAATGGCAGTAAGAAGAAAGATGGTCTTATTGTTCCTAACACACAGGCTCTACTCCAATTTTCAGGCAACGGTTGGTAGGCCTTTGTCCCATAGATCCAGTATAATCCTGCTGGTGCCTTCCCAATATTTGGGATATCCAGCCGATAATGTGACTGATTTAACGTGGGAAATTGGGAGAGGGGGTTGAAATCCTGCACAGAAGAATTATCCGTGCAATTTCTCCACTAGGCTTTATTTTCTGATTCCTCAAATTATTGTTCACTTAGACAAGTTGTCTCTCCTACTTGAGTCTGAAAGGTTTTTCCTCATCATGCTATGCAATATCTCCCAATGATAGGGGTTTTTAATAGCCAAACAGTCAGGTTGGCATCGCATTTTGTAACAAATTCTGGTATACTAAAATTGTCTTGTGGCATTAATTCTCTGGCCTCCCAGGGCCATTGATCTCCCCTATTTGTACCTCCACCAACACATAACATGATGTGACCCCAAGATTTGTAGCAACGCTTTTGGCTAATTGAGCAAACAGGTTTTCTGCTGTGATTTGGTGGAATTTGAATCCTTGATTCTTTGGGGTCAAAATGCTTATTAACGGATTTATAAAACCTGAATTGCTGCATCGGGCTAACTTGAAATTTAGCTTGTTGGATCTTTTTACTAATCACAATTGGAATTCCTGGGTTTCCTCCTTCCCAGTCAAAGCCCTTTAGTCCTTTATGTCCTTTAGTCCAGAAAGGCATATTTGGTTTTAGTACAGTCAGATTGATGGGGTTGCATGTTTGGATTGTGCACCCAATCTCTGCTTTCAGGATGGCCAACAAAGCCACTCTTCCTGGGTAAAGGGGCCGACTGAACTCATAAGTAGTGCACTGACTGTAACAGTCAAGGTAATCTTTTTCTGTTTTTCCCATTATGATCTTAGCAGCTTTGCTACCGATTCTTTCCTGGACTAGATCCCTACAGACCACCGCTAGATTGTTCAACTCGCTAAGATGAGCAGCTTGGCAGACATCAAAATCTATGGAGACAGGACCTTTGTGTGAAAATACCTTTGTTTTGGTTACAAGCTTCCCTACTGCAGTGTCTATTGGATTTGTATACAACAACAACAGGGGTTCTCCTATTTGAATTTCAAATCAGAAACTGTAGGGCAGGGATTCTGGATCATAACAGATTTGAGGCTGCCCATTTCCTGGGTCACAAAGAGAGTAGCTGGTTTGACTACAAACACTAGTTCTTACCTGAGTCCCTGTACACTCATAGTAGGTCTGGTATATCAGAGTTTTAGTCATGCCTTTTCCAGACCAAGCTTCCATCATGCAGTGATGGCAACTATCTTGGTCTTCTTGGACAGCTGTTAGCATTTTTACCACTAGTACAATCAGGTTTAGACTATGCACAGGCATCCTCCTGTGCAACAAGTTCGACAGCAATTGCAAAGGTAACATGATAGTAAGACAATCAGTACAAGCAAAAGAATAATTACACTGGCAGATTCTATCCACATCTACTTATCTGGCACTGGCTTCCTCAAGCTTCTGCCGTGCATAGACTGGTCAGCTTCCGGTTGTGTGACTAGAACAAGGTTTGGTGTTTCCTCAAGCTTCCGCCATGCATGGACTGACCAGCCTCCGGTGTGGTCAGAGCAGTCATCCTTCACTGATGCACCTTGGTCTTTCTGCAAGATCAGTTGAGTTAGATTATCTGGATCTTGCTGGCTTGTCCACCAGTCTGGGTCTGGGGCTGCAGGTTTCAGCTGGCTATGATGAATCCAAGGTGTGATACCTGCAACTTTAACAGCAGTAAGGGTAGACATGATCCGAACATGGGGGCCAACCCATAAGGGCCCAAGCGTGGTGGGGTTTCAGTGTTTAACCCATACAGAGTCTCCAGGTTTAAAGGGGTGTATTGCATCTGTTAAGACTGAAAGGTATTCTCTCTCCTACCTACCCTTGTTCTTCTTGCATTACTTCACCTAATGCGTGTGTTAGTCTCCTTAGGGTTAGTTCTCCTATTTCTTTTATTTTTTTTGGGGGGGGGGATGAGGTATTTATTGAAAAAATCTTAAAACTCTTACAAGACCCTAAGGAAAAACAATTTGAATGAATTAAATACACCATGTACATTTACTGGAATCCTCAACAGCATGAAAACATAAAGTCTCTGCAAGTTTCTCTGTTTCAATACAAATCAATCAAAATTGCAACAGGTACTTATGGGAACTTATCAAACTGATTTTCTAATGCACAGAAAATAGCAAAGGTCCAAGAGCAAACCAGACTCACCTGAAGAGGAATAAAGGGTGTGTGGTTGGAGTGGGTTGCTAACTTAAGAGATATCAGAAGTTACTGTTTTATTCTGTACTGCTGTTCAGTTTGTGTAGACACACACACACACACACACACAGGCATGGGAAAATTGACAAATAGTACAGAATAGAGAGCCCAGCACAGATCTAAATATATATATATTTATAAAGCATATATATATGTTTTATTTATATATATTTATAAAATATATATATATAAAACAATGTAATATAACAAAATTGGCGTAGTAAAAAATGGTTATTGAGTGGGCTATTTAATTACTATTCTGGGACAATTGGTTATTCATAGGAAAGAAATAAATTTGGATTGGAACCTGTTAACAGATGTAAAAACAAAATTTCAGATGGATTTAAGACTTAACTGTGTAAGACAAATGTCAACATTTAAGAGGAAAATTTTGGAAACTATCTTTTATACCTTATGACAGGGGTTTCTGAATTAAGATGTAAAAATGTTAGCCATAAGATGAATGTATATAATTCTATTAATTAAAGTTTATAATAATGAAGAATAGTAGCTCATTAAAAGATTTCAAAAATGGTATGTGCAAAGATAAGCCATAAGCTTGGAGAAGATTCTTGCTGTACATAATCCTATCAAAGGATAAGTATCTATTTTGTATAAAGAAATATTATAAGTTTATAAGCAAAAGATAGACAAGCCAACAAAATGATAGCCAAAGGAGTGAAAAGCCATATCATTTATAGGAAACACTAACAAAAAAATTCTGTGGTCTGAATGTTTGCATTCCCCCAAAATTTATATGTTGAAACTTAATCTCCAAGGTGATGATATTTAGGAGGTGGGGCCTTTGGAAAGTGATTAGGTCATGAATGTGATTAATGCACCTATAAAGGGCTGAAGAGATCAAAGTTCTCCTCTTTTACCATCTGAGGTCATGAATGTGATTAATGCACCTATAAAGGGCTGAAGAGATCAAAGTTCTCCTCTTTTACCATCTGAGAACAGAGCTAGAAGGTGCCATCTATGAACCATCAAATGAGCCCTCACTAGACACCATATCTGCTTGCATCTTGATCTAGGACTACCCAGCCTCCACAACTGTGAGAAAAATAAATCCCCTTTTATTTGAGCTATGAGTGGGGGTTACCGACCATATACTGTATCATAGGGTGAAGAGCCAGTAAATTTAGTGACAGTACAACTGACCTGAAGAAGGACCACTGGTAACATCTGATCCTATCTTAAACGAGTTTCTTGGCAAAACTTCTTCAGCAGTGATTCAGTGTTTAGTTCATCCTTTCAATTTTTCCAGAGCTCTGTGGATGACAGACTGTATGCCGTTTCCATTTAACTTTAAGCATTTGTGTTATCTGCTGTACTACTTCTGCCACAAAGGCTGTTTCGATATCTGAGCCTAAAGTTAGTGGTCATCCAAATCGAGGAATAATGTCTTTTAATAGTATCCTGGTTGCTTCTTGGGCTTTCTCTGTTCTGGTGGGAAATGCTTCAACCCACCCTGAAAAGGTACAGACTAACACTAACACGTACCAGTAGCCACCAGCCCGAGGCAGCTCGGTAAAGTCTACAGGTAGGTTTTCGCATGGCACTGCTTTGGTTTCTCGAATTCCTGAGGGCTGAGTAGGCCCTTGTCTTGGGTTGTTTTGAGCACATAATGACACATTGCTTACAGATGGCTCGAGTGATGGCAGTCAGGCATGGTACATAGAAGTATCGCCCTACAAGAATTTCTAAGGCCATCTTCCCCATCTGTGTTCCTTGGTGAAGTTGCTTTATAAATCGAGGAGTGATGGCCTCTGGGATGGCAAGCTTCCCATCTGAAAACTTCAACCAGCCTCCTTTTTGATATCCCCTATTTTCCTGCATGAACCATGCCTTTTCACTGGAGGAGTAGTTAGGAGTTTCTACAAGGGGGGGGGTTCTAATAATGGCATGACGTAACTGTCTCCTTTTTCTGTCATTTTTGTCATTGCAGTCCTTTTTGCTTCCCTGTCCTGTTTTCTGTTTCCTATAGCCTCATTACTTCTCTTTGTTTGACATCCTTTACAATGAATGACTGCTACTTTCTTGGGAGCCCACACCGCCTCTAGGAGCTGCGCTGTTTCTTATTTTGTTCTTTATTTCTTTCCTTCAGCAGTTAATAGTCCTCTCTCCTTGTAGATGGCCCCATGAGCAAGCAAGTTGGCAAAGGCATATTTTGAGTGGGTATGGATATTTACTGACTTTTCTTTTGCTAGAAGTAGCGCTCTTATGAGAAATATTACTTCTGCCTTTTGCACTGAGGTTCCTACCAGTAGAGGGTGGGCCTTGGTGACTGAGCTTAATGTGACTACTGCATATCCAGACCTTCTGATACCTTTGGATATGATGCTACTTCCATCACTACAATACTCTATGTCCAGGTCCTTTAGGGGCTGGTCTTTCAGGTCTTTCCAGCTTGAAAAGACTTGATCTACTGTTTCTACACAGCACTGATACCCTGGGTCACATAACGGGGGCTTCCCATGTTCTGTATATTCTATTGGCAGTAGTGTGGCCAGATTTAGGGTGTTTACAGACTCTAAGGTGATGTATGGATTTTCACACAGGAGCCGTTGGTCTCAGCATTCTAGGGTTAGACAGCCAATAGTACCCTCTCTGTTCCATCAGGGTGACAACTCTATGGGGCACCTGAATTATCAACTTCTGTCCGAGAGTGAGCTTGTTAGCATCTTCAGCTAACAGAGCAGTGACAGCCAGTGCCTTGAAACAGGGTGGCCATCCTGAGGCCAGCAAGTTCGGTTGCTTGGACGGATAGGCCATGGATCAATACCACAATCCTAACGTTTGCACCAAGACCCCTGTGGCCACGCCCTTTCTTTCATGGACGTACAGGTAAAAGGGCTTTGTCTAGTTTAGCAACCCAAGTGCCAGAGCTTGAATTAAAGTGTTTTTGATCTCCTTGAAGGCCATGTCCTGTTCTTTTCCCCAAAGAAGTGGCTCCTTTTCACCCCCTCTGGTTGCCTCACCTAAAGGTTTTGCTAGGAGCGAGTAGTTGGGGATCCATATACAGCAGAAGCCAGCTGCCCCAAGGAACTCCCATACTTGCTGCCTTGTGTCTGCTTGAGGAATGCTACAGACAGTCTCTTTTCGCTCTTGCCAAAGCTCATGCTGCCCTTGGGAAATATGGAAACCAAGGTATCACACCCCTTGGTCGCAGATCTGTGCCTTTTTCTTCCACATTTTACAGCCGGTTTCCACAACGCTGGAAGGAGATTCTCTGTCCCTTCAATACATTCCTTTCTGTTTGGTGCGGCCAACAATGGATCATCAATATATTGTAGTAAGACACACTGGTCGCGAGGTGGTATGAAAGCTTTTTCAAGTCTGAGGCAGGTGTTTTCTCAAAGATAGTAGAGACGTTCTTAAATCCTTGGGGAAGTCTAGTCCAGGTATAGTGAGACAGTCCCCACTCAAAAGCAAAGATGTTTCGGTTTATAGAGGCTAACTGAATGCAAAAGAATGCATCTTTTATGTCCAGGCACGTGAACCAAGCAGCACTAGCAGGTATTTGTCAAGCATAGTATTGGGGTTAGGTAGAGTAGCATGCAGTGTAGGTGCCACCTTGTTGACTGCCCTTAAATCTTGCAGAGGTTGGTAGTCACCAGACAGTGTTAACACTGGCAGCAAGTGGGTATTCCAGGAGGAGGCACATTTTTCTATTATTCCAAATTCAAAGAGGCTTTTTAAATGTTTTCCAATTCCCCATAAGCCTCCATGGGAATAGGATATTGGTGAATTCACATGGGGTAGGTTCTGCACAGTAACTCTACATCCACAGGTACTCAATTCACTGCTAGCCTGGGGTGGGGCTTTCCTCTCCCCAGACTCCTGGAAATTTCAGGAGCAGATCTGTAAATAGTTTTTCTCCTTCAGCTACAGTATATCTCTTTCCACATTCTTGACAATTGCTTTTGTAAAGCCTCCATTCCTGTTTTTGGAACTGTAAGTGTTAATATCATAGCCTCTTTCTGTCATAGGCTTAAGGTCACATGTCTATTGGGTGTGAAAGAGATTTGAGCCTGCAACTTTTGTAACACGTCCCTTCCTAATAGTGCCACCAGGCAATCTGTCAACTATAAAAACTTGTGTTGGACTTCTCGGTTCCCAATTATAGACCTTGTAAATTTGAAAAAAGGCATCTTTTCTGTAGTACCTGTGGCTGTAATAATATTCACATAGTCTTTTGATAACGGTCCAAATGTCTGAGTCACAACCGAGTGTTCAGCGCCTGTATCTACCATAAAGTTTACTTTTTGGCCTGCTACTATCATTGAGACCATAGGCTCCTCAAGGCCCAGTGAAATGGAGCCCAGTCTGTCTCAGTCCTCAAGATAATTGTTGGCTCCTGCCAGCCCAATTAGATCCATGTCAGCCCCTACTATGCCCTACTATGTCCTGTAGCAGAAGGAGGTCCTATCTACTCATTCTGTCCCTAGTTGTTGCCTTTATCTTTTCCCTTTTCTGGGCACTCATTTTTCCAAAGCCCTCTTTGCTTGAACCTGGCACACTGATCTCTCTCTCTCATCTAGGCTGTCCTTCCTGACCTTTCCTGGCCTCCTGGCCTGACATAGTTTGTCCCCTACCCCAACCACGTCCGCAAACACACCCATGTCCTCTTGCAAATCTGGCTTCTCTTTTAATCAAGGTTGCAGCTAAAAACTCTGCCTTCTCTGTTACCTTACACTTGGCTTCCTTCTTAGCCTCTTCATCCTGACTCACATAAACCTTGGTTGCCACCTGGATTAACTGGGATATGTTCACGCCTTCAAATCTTTCTAATTTCTGCAACTTTCATCTTATGTCATTCTGTGCCTGACTTATGAATGTTGCATTAACCATGCACTGGTTCCCTGTCACTTCAGGATCACATGGTGTATATAGCTGGTGAGCCTCACAAAGCCTTTCATAGAACTCACTGGGGCTTTCATCTGGATTTGATGAACCTCTGATACTTTTCCAATATTTGTTGTCTTTTTCCCTCCAGTTTTTATTCCTTGTACTTCTCAATATCTTAACACATTCTGCAGTCCTTGGGCCTGATTTGGGTCCCAGCCGGGGCCTATTTCAATGGGTAAAGCGTGCTGTGCCTACTGCTTAACACTGAACATGCATACAGGGGCATTGCTCTCTAGCCACTGATGAGCTGCTTGTATAACATGGCATTGTTCTTCTGTATTAAACAGTGACAGGAGAAGTTGCTTGCAGTTTGCCCAAGTTGGGTTGTGGCTTAGAAAGTTGGACTGCATTAAGTCAGTGAGAGCCTGGGGCTTCTCCATATAGCAGAGAGTATATTGTTTCCAGTTGAAAATGTCAGTAGTCGAGAGGGGCTGACAGACATAAATCTGTTCCCCTCCCTGAACTTCATTCTGTATGTCTAAATAGGTTTGCCCTCTGGTCTCTCAGAGAGGCATTTGCATGGCTCAGGCACGTCCAGACTGGAGCTGCCTTGCCCTACCCTGAAACTCCTCCTTTGACTTATCCTGCAAACTTTCCTGTCCTTCCCCCTGTGGGGAAGTTTGGGGAGTACTCTCTTCTGAATCCAACCCGGCAGAGTCGGCTGCCAGAGCAGCTTCTTGCCTAATCCTCATCAAAGACAGGTAAATTGGAACATATGGTTTGGAGTTTCCAACTCTTTGGGCAGAGTTTGTGGGACCAGTTTTTCCCAGTTTCCTTGCTGCTCCTTCTCCTGGGCCTGTGCTTTGTGGGTTCTTTCTACAGTGCCCTCATTTGCACAAGCCACTGATGTCTTACAGTAATCTTCAAAGCAGGCCTGCAGCCATTTTGGGCAGTCCTGAATCACGCTTAGCCAGGAGTCTGTGTAGGGAAACTGATCAGGGTGCCCAGGTTGTTCCCCTACTCTGGTTACCACCCTGGACACTTAACTAACTATTTCCTTGTCTGTGGTTACCCTGGCCGGCCACCCTACATTACAGGAGGGCCAGTCAATTTCACAATTTCACAAAGCCTCTGTGGTGATAACTTCACTCCATAATCACCATCAAAGCCTTTCCTAAAGTTCTTCAACATACATTCTAATGGAGTTGGCTTCAAGGCTTTTTCTTTCATTTCCTCACTTTCGACACATTTTCACTCTCATTTTCACTCCTGGAGTCACCAGACTGGGTCCTATTACAGGAGGTTGGGACGCTGCTTGTCCAGGTCACAGCTAACTACTGCTATGAAGCTATCAAGCTGATCCTGTAGGCCTTACACAGTAACCTAGGTCCGGCTCGTCCCACCCGCTTGGAAGGACAGTCTGCGCTAAGAGACTTGTGCCTCCCCACCTTACACCCCGCGTTGGCCCTCTCCCGAGACTGCCTCTTTCACGTTCTTTCACACGCCTCCCCCGTTTCCCAAGAACCAGTTTCCTGAGACCTGCTCACGCTCCTACCGAATGCTAATCTGGGTATGAGTTTTGTCGGAGTCACGGGCCCCTCCCGGTGATTACTCTCTAAAGTCGGACTAATCGCCACACCCTGGGAGGTGATCAGGCTCCCCTTCCATCTTCGTGGGATGGGCTTAACTACCGCGTGGTTCAGTAGCTAGCCTGTGGGCTGCTCCTGTGACTGTCCTGCAACTCCCGATTGGTTCCGTTTGCGCTGTCAAGGGAAGGCTCCAAGGACACTGGAGAGCTGTTCTCCTTCTGGGTAACTTCACTTAGTGGCGACAAGGGTCCCAAATCTCCCACGTCCTGGGGCTCAAGCTCACAGGCAAAGGAGGCAAAAACCTGCCGTCTCCAATCCCAGATGATCCCCCAGAAAATGTTGTGGGACAAATCAAAGATGGGAAAGACCGAGCAGAGTTCAGGAGAACCTTTGTTTATTATGGTGATCAGGAAGAGTACTTTTTTCGTGCTGCAGGAAACGTACTTGCAGAAGCGAGAACAAAGGCAATTAATTACTCTTACATTTGTTACACCACATGCCTTACAGCCCTGGGAATACCTGCTTTTGTAGCAATTGCTTATCAAACCTTGTGACTTTACAGCTGCACTAGGGAGCCAAGCCAGAACTTGCCATGCCTCAAGGAATGTAAAACGATGGAAGAGATAACCCTCTCTGGGCACAGAGCAGGGATAAGCAGTTAATATTCTCTCTTAACCTGGCCCCCTTGGGCGGGGAGCTATATTACATCCTGCCTTCAAGAAAAATAATTTTTTTGACCATTATACTTATAAAATACATTAATTTCCCCTTCATATAGAAACATAAGAAAATTAGCAGTGAATTTTCAGAGTGGCATACCAATTGTTTTCTTAAGTGTAAAGTTAGTAACCTAAAGCAAAAATCTCCAGAAATAATCTCCCTGCCTTTCTTTCCTGCCATTCCTATTTGTCCCCAGTATAAAACAAAACCCAGTCAAAGATTCCACGTGCTGCTTTTTTGGGTAGGCACCTGTTTTTTGACTGTATCTTTTTTTTTTTCCAAAGGGGATCTTTTATACTCTCATTTTTGTGTTTTAAAAATATTGATTAAAATATGTAAGAGAATTTAAGCATTATAAGACACACACACACACACATACACACACACACATGAATTCACTTTACGGGATATATATTAAGACTCATCAACCCTAAGATCATTTGGAGAGAGAGAGTCCTGTTGCCCACAAAGGGACAGTAACAAAAGTATTCCTGTTAGGCTGGGCGCGGTGGCTCAAGCCTGTAATCCCAGCACTTTGGGAGGCCGAGATGGGAGGATCATGAGGTCAGGAGATCAAGACCATCTTAGCTAACATGGTGAAACCCCGTCTCTACCGAAAAATACAAAAAACTAGCCAGGCAAGGTGGTGGGTGCCTGTAGTCCCAGCTACTGGGGAGGCTGAGGCAGGAGAATGGCTAAACCCGGGAGGCGGAGCTTGCAGTGAGCTGAGATCTGGCCACTGCACTCCAGCCTGGGCGACAGAGCGAGACTCCGTCTCAAAAAATAAAAAAATAAAAATAAAAATAAAAGTATTCCTGTTACTTGTTGACAACCGGGACCTTACCTCAGCTTTGAGTTACTATTTTTGATTCTCATTATGACACTTAGAAGAAGCCTTTATTAGCATTTTTACTTAAATAAAACCAAGGCACAATTAACAGCAGCTTCAGGATTTTCAAACCCTGACATCTGGGAATTTCCCAGGAAGTGTTATGAATATTACAAGTAAAATCTGTTTGAGAGGGAAAAATACAGCCTCTGCCTCATTTGCCTGACCATGCATCCAGTGGACTGTCATATATTCCTGAAACATAAGCCCTCCTGGGCATAGGTGGAATGACAAGGATAACCCACAAGTGCCTGTGTTGTCCCATCTCCAGATGGTGGAAATCTGGAAAGCCACAGTTTTTCCACAAGTTTTCATCAGCAGGACTATCAACAGCTGTTGCCAAGACTTGGCTTTCTGAGCTGCCAAATAGGACCAGGGAAGATCAGGTCAAACGCACATATTTCATTAAGACTGAGGATTGGTGTCTCATGTTGTGTTCCAGATCTTTATCACTGAACAATGAATCATGCCTAAACATATGGACTTAAAACAATAACCATTTAAAAAGTTCCTCTGGGTTTCCATGCATCACGGATTCAGGCAGGGCTCAGCTAGTGGTTTTGGCCCAAGGTCTCTCATGTGGTCATAGTCAGATGGCTGGAGAGGGACCCTGAGGCTGGACCTGCTGGCTGGGCATCATTCTCTCTCTCTCTCTCTCTCTCTCTGTTTCTCTCTCTTTCTCTCTCTCCCCCCTCCCTCTCTCTCCTTCTCCCTCTCTCTCTCCCCTTCTCTCTTTCTCTCTGTCTTTCCTCTCCCTCTCTCTTTCCTCTCTGTCCCTCAGTAGTCTCTACATGGGCTAATCTGAGCCCTCACTCACACAGAAGCTGAAGGCTCCATAGCGTATATTTCTATGAACAAGGTAGAAGATCCACCACTTATTATAACCTAGCCTCGGCTCACAGAGCATCACATTCATCATACTCTGTTGGCCAAAACATTCACAAACACACCCAGATTCTAGGAAAGGGAACATAGACACCTCTGCCCTAATGAGAGGACTCAAACTGTAAGAGGGGCATGTGGAATGGGAGTTATTATGGCTGTGATCTTTAGAAATTACAATTTGCCACAGGTTTGGTTCTCTAGAAGCAAAGGTTGAAATAGGGGTTGTTTGGTGAGTTAAGGAAGAGGGAGAAGCAAGGATGTGGCTTCAGGTGAAGTCCATCTTCAATGTGATCTTGTAGGCAGTGCTGGATCTCACTTTGACTGTAGCATATGGCCCTACTTGGGGCAAAAATGTGGGGGTTTTGTACACACACGCCAGTCAACCCCTAGCTTAGAGAAGCCCCAGGAGAATGCTTGTAACTCCCAGGTATCTCATGGACAGGCAACTCCTCTTGCTTAAAGGCATGTCCCAGACAACGCTTGCTATGTGAGCCTTTAGTAGCAGTTAATAAAAAGATTGCTGGAGATCTGATTGCGACTGCAACAGCCTCAGCTACATTAACATATGGGGGCACATTCGAGGCCTGTTTTATAGAGGCTGGCAGGTAACGACCTGAGTTTCAAGGAGAGTCCAGGGACTTAGTCCTTAGGATGAGAGGTGGTGAAGGATTTAGCAGAAGGTATGTGCTTGATACATCTGAGGTGTATACTCTAAATGGGATTTGGGGACCCAGTCAGAACACACTTGGTGTTCAGGGCAGGAAGTCTACTTACTGGCGTAAGCAAAAAAGGAAATATATTGGTTCATGAAATGAGAAAGTCAATAGACAATCCTGACCCAGAGTGGATCCAGGGCTCAAAGAGCATCACCAAGGTCTAGCACTTTCTCTTCCTCTCTCTAACAGCTCTTCTTCTATCAGTTCTTTTTGTGGACTATATGCTTAGGAGGTATGTCCCTTTTTGGTGGAAAGATGACTGCCAATAATGCCAAGCTTATGAGGCCTTTTCTTTCCCAATCAAGCTTACAAAAGTCCCATCAGTGAGTGTCATTGGCCTGAATAGCCTGACCTGATCATATGGCTGGCCATCTCTGAAACAATCACCATGGTCAAGGTGATGTGATGCTCTGATGGGCGAGGCCTGGGTCACATGCCTACATTTGGAGCTAAGGATGGAGTTAATTTCACTGGAACCCTAAGGATTAAGGTGGACACCAACTGCAGCTGGCCATTCTGCTTTGTCAATCAGCTCACTCCAAAAGTGGAAAGGAGAAGCAATGTCACAGGAAAACTGGAAAGTGCTTACCAGACATGGGATAAGACCAGAAAGGAAAAAATATCCCCAACAAAGGAAAGTAAAAACCATGTGAGGAATCAGTCACTGGTGAACTACAACAGCAAGGTTAAAATGATCATGGTCGGCACAGTGACTCTATTCAGAGCCAAACATCCCTGAACCTAAGTTGCATCAGACGCCTCTGCTCAGGGACAATCTTGATTACCGACTTTGGAGCAAGAGTCTTGCAGTTGAAGAATCAATCACCCAGGAGAGACAGGGTGGCTCTGGTTTAGGGGCTGGAGGATTTGAAAGCAGGCTAAAAAGTCGTCACAATTATGTTCTCCACCAGGCCGGAGGGCTTTAGTGAACACAGGACTTCTAAAAACTCTACGTATAGATTTTATTTGATCAAATCTTAAACAAAGATTAGAGGTCTGAAAAATAAAATCTATAAAAAGAGTCAAATAAATTGGTGCTAAATAACCAGGAAAAACAAACTGAAACACACACATAGACACACACACACAACAGAGATGGAAAAGTATTTTAATTAAGTCATCTTTCCTATTAAAAAAAAGATGGTAACTAGCCATTCCTGAGTTCTACTGAGGATGAAATAAAAATCAAATGGGCTTAACTGAAACATTGGGGAATTAAACATGAGAAGGAATTCTTTGTGCAACATTGGCCTAAATTTTAAGCTCTATTTAATTGTAAGCTTCCTCTAGGTAAAAGAGTTGTGTCTTCATCTTCCCCAAAGTCTGAAATGATGGATAACTGAAAACTCTGATAATAACACAGAGAGAGAGAAGTATATCAGCTTCTATAACTTTGGAGATTTTATTTCTGAATACAAGTAAATCTGATTTACCCATTGTATCAGGAATATTTTGGCTGCAATACAAGATAACCTGATCTTAGTGGTTTAAACAAATAGAGAAGTTGTTTTTTTACATAGTTTTAATTAACAAAAGTCTGAAGACAACAGCTTCAAGTTTGCAGCTCATGATGCTATGGGCCTTTCCCTCATGGTTGCAATGTGGCTGCTGCAACACCAAGTATCACAGTGATCTTCCCTCAGAGAGAGGAAGGAGGAGGGAAGAGACAACATGCATGTCATGGAAGGATATGCTTTCCCAAAAACCACAGAGTAAACAAACACTTAGGTCTCATTGGTCAGAATTATATAGCTTGGTCACCTTCAGCTGAATTTTCTGGAATTCAGGCAGACCACTTGTTTCTCTCAACCTCAGCTTTCCTCGTTAACCATTTATAATTGGCTCTATTTTCTAGTTTGGGGAGTGCTTTTCCCAAGCTTAATCATGAGATTCTGGGACATTATTGATACTAAGAGATACATATCCTGGCTGTAGATGTGGGCATATGATCTAGACCCAGCTACGCCTAATAATCCAATCACCTGCCCCCAGTGTTTAGATTACAGGTAGTCAGGTGGCCTTAGTAGAAACAATCAGGTTTCTTCTCCAGAATATTTTATTTTGAAATAGAGAAAAAGAGGTAGTATTATTTTTGGTGACACAGCTGGAAATGGGCTACTGGCAAACATCTTCCCCACCATGTGGAGAAAGTGTATCTTTAGAAGGAGAAAATGAGGCCACAACAACATAGAGATGTGTAGAGTTTAGAGAGCATATGACAGCAAGAGGGAGAGAAAGAACTACAGTCTTTGCAATCTCATTTAAGCTTCTGAATTCAATTGTAAATGGACTTCCATTTCTGTGAGCCATAAATTCCCCCTTCCTTCTCAAACCGATATCATTGGATTTTTATCCACTGCAAATAAGACTCTTGTTTATTTAAGAAATTGGACAAAAACCCAATAATGTAAAGGCCATTTGTTTGGAATTAAGGAATTGGTTTGCCAAGAGGAAACCAAGAACAAGCTTCATTAATTTGTTTTCAACTAATAGGATTTTTCCAGCACTTAGAAATTCCTGGTATGCGGCCGGGCGCGGTGGCTCAAGCCTGTAATCCCAGCACTTTGGGAGGCCGAGACGGGCGGATCACGAGGTCAGGAGATCGAGACCATCCTGGCTGACACGGTGAAACCCCGTCTCTACTAAAAAAATACAAAAAACTAGCCGGGCGAGGTGGCGGGCGCCTGTAATCCCAGCTACTCGGGAGGCTGAGGCAGGAGAATGGCGGGAACCCGGGAGGCGGAGCTTGCAGTGAGCTGAGATCCGGCCACTGCACTCCAGCCTGGGCCACAGAGCGAGACTCCGTCTCAAAAAAAAAAAAAAAAAAAAAAGAAATTCCTGGTATGCAAATATTGTTGTCAATTACATTTTTGTAATTGTTTTCTGTTTTTACAGAACATATAAGGTGCACTAACATGAGCTGCTGGTGATCTCTCATTATTTTATGTGCTGGAAAACACCGCTATGGGAAGACATCCCAGTCAGTTGGGATTGGATGGCCTGCAATAGGGGACAGTTATCTGTATCATGGACTAGTACAAGTCCCTTGGCCTCTCTGGGCTTCAGTTTCTTCACCTGTTCAACTAAAGGCAAGAACCAAAAGCCTTCTCAGGTCCCTTTCATTCTACTGCTCTATTTCAATATGATCCTTAAATCAACTCCCTAATGTTACCTATAAGGCCCAGGGTCTCCCGTGGTCACATAGCTAGGACACAGTCTAGAACCTAGACCTACTGACTCAGACTGTCCTCTAGGGCAGACCAAATTCTTTGCCAATTATAGAAGAGGAGCAGGGTCTTATTACGCTGTGAACACTTACTTTCTTTGATTCCAGAGCATCCCATTTCACTTCATTTTTCCAAGAATGACTAATGAGAGTCAGGTCCGAAACCCAGTCCCCAGTGGGCCACTTAACTTCCCTCTTTTTATGATTCAGAAGTTAGCCCTGTGACTGGCTGCAGTCTTGCAAATGCATGCACAGAAGGGCCACGAGAGAGAGTGTAAATGCATCCTGGAGGCCTACTGGGGAATAAAGAGAAAAAGTCATTTGGCATTCATGTGCCACTGCTGTAGACCTCTGAGTGTATCATCAACTGAGTGGGAGGTGTCCAGCCATCAAGAGGCTTGGCCAGAGGCTGAAGAGGTGTCCTGCCATTTCCCTATCACCACGGTCACACCAACAACAATAGTGTCATGAGAAATCCACTGAGTCTGACTCTCACCATAGTTGTGTCTAGGGAAAGACTCATAGGTGCTCCTGGGTAGTTAAAAATAAAAGGGTGTCATTTAGTTCTCAAATGTGTTTGAAAAATTCTTTGTTCGCTAGATTTGATGATGCAGACAGAGACTTTGCTTCGCTAAATTCCCTGTGTGTCTCCAAGCAGACTACAATGTACTAAGGAGATTTCTTTCCTTGAGAATCAGTCACTCACTCAGGGTGATCCTGCAATTTGACAAGGAAATACCTTTTAAAAGGCACACTTTAACTGATAAATGCATCCTGAAGAAATACTCAACTAGATAATCCCACTAGATCAGAGTTTTCCAAACATTTTTTAACACAACCCACAGTCAGAAACACATTTCACCCCATGACCAGATACAAACACATCTACATGTTAAAATAAATGGACAGAAAGCACTCAGAACACAAAACCAACTCCTACTTTGTGTGATGTATCCTGACAGTTGCACTATGTTCTGCCGTCTTCTGTTTGATTCTGTTTCCATGTTTTTTATGTTTCATTTTTTAGAAACAATTCTTGCTCAGTCACCAGGCTGGAGTGCAGTAATCATTGCTCACTCCAGCCACTGAAGTCCCAGCCTCAAGCATCCTCCCACCTCTGTCTCCCAAGTATCTGGGACTACAGGCATAACCACCAAAAGCAGCTAATTTTTATTTTATTTTATTTTTTGTTGATAGAGCCTTGCTCTGTTTGCCCCAGGCTCATCTCAAACTACTGGCTTTAAGCTGTGCTCTCACTTTGGCTTCTCAAAGTGCTAGGATTGCAGGCATGAGCCACCATGCCCAATCTGTTTCCATTTTTTAAAATAGTGGCTGGGACTTTGCTTCCTCTGTGTGAAAGGCTGCTTACCTATCCTGGGGAAGGACAGGAACAAATTACATGAAGCACATTGACAATTCCTTCATGCTTCAGGAAGCTAACTGTGGAGGCAAGACACTGAAATAATGAAATTACAAACAGCAACATGCATCAGCCACCTAGAAGGTGTCACGGGACAGCCAGGATGTCACTTCAGGCTGAACCAGCAGCACTGTTTCCATGTTTCATTCATTCATTTCCTCTTTGTGAGTTGGAGACCTTAAGAAGTAGATGCCAAGGTGGGCTCAACTTTCAAGGATTTCGTTAGGAGAAATGCCAAACCCACCCCCTGCCTCCAGGAATCCACAGCCTTGTGGGGACACAAATTTGAAGGAAAAAATTCCATCAGAAGATGAAGAGTCATCAGTGTGAGAAATGTTTCCAAGTGAAGGGCCTCTTGACAGTGTGAACCTAAAGTAGGGAGGATTTGGGCTCAGAAAAGTCCCTGAGTCAATGATGTGGACCTGAGATCTGAAGGATGAATAGTTTACTGGGTGAAGAGGGAAGGAAAGTGTTACTGGCAGAGGGACCAGCATGTGCCCAGGTTGTTTCTTGGAATGACAGGAATAAGGGGCTGAAACAGTTGGGGTCGTATGAGTGAAGCTGGGGAAGTAGGGTACTGGGAGGGGTAAGGGATAGGGCCTGCGAAACCTGGGAGGTTCTTTAATGGAGGTTGACACCCAACAGAGGCTTTAATGGAGGTTGACATGATCAGATTTGCATTTTGAGAAGCCCACTCTGCCTGCAGTTTAGAGGATGGGTGGGGGAAAGAGTAGGACCAGCAATACTAGTTGTCCAAGTGCTGGGGTAACTGACAATGCAGTTGTTCCTGGGAGACTGATGAGGGATTGGACCAGGTTAGAGATGGTGGAAAGGGGAAAAAATGGCAAAGTGGGAAAGACTGAAGAGGCTGAACGGATAGAACCTGGTGATGGAACAAATGCTTAATGTATAATAATAATAATAAACAAAACAAAACAAAAACAGAAAAAAAAATGTTGGGGTGGGAGGTGACAGGGATGCTTCCACATCTCTGACTCACACCAGCCCAAAGCCTCCTTGAAGAACCAGACATGGGCAGTAAATGCAGAGACAGAACCACTGCCTCATCATATCCCCTTTTCTTGGGAGCAAGACTGCTTGTGCTGTCCCCCCCAGTATAATTTCACATGTCCTCTTTCTTTCTGCCATCCTCAGGATCTCTTGGTATACATTAACCTCAGCCACACTCTTCAGTGCTCTGCATCCAGGCTATGGGGAGGCTGCATGTTACAGGAGCCTTGCACCCCTGAAGGCTTGGAATAAGTCAAGATTTACATAATCCCAGAGAGATCCCTTCTAAAGCCTGATAGTAACTCTGGTCTGTGGTTGGAGTGGCTGCTCCAGGTGCCAGTAGCATCAGCCTACCTTTCAACTCACTCAGTCTACAGCTCAGGAACACTACCTCATTCTAGATAGGCTTCTCAATGTAATAGGTTGAATTATTATGTCTTATACATAAATTAAGACTTACATTTTTATACTGCCGTTTAGACTGCATATAATGCAAATTCAAGTAGACTACAGTTACTTCTTTGGGTTTGTGCTTTCCTGAAGCTTCCACCATCTGCAGACAGACTCTGATACCTAATACAGCCAGATGCTTCTACTCATATTGATCCAAAGTCTTGAACTACCACCCCAAACCTTAGCCTGGCCCCTCTCAATTTAGTAAAGATCTGTGAGGAGATCTTTCCTTGAAGAGGAAGCCAGAGCTCACTGGACAGCTACAGGCTCAGAAGGCTGTTTGTAGAGGGTAGAAATAGAACAGAGCTTTGAAGCATGGGCTAGGCCAGGGGAGACAGAGATGAGAGAGAGGCTTTGGGGTTTAGCTCACCAAGCTTCAGGACCACTTACTAGGCAGTCTCAGGGTTGGAGTAAATTTTTTAGAGAAAACAATATTTTTGCATTTCCCATGTCTAGGAAGGTTTCCTTCAGACATTGTTTTGGCTTCATTAGAAGGGACAGAGATGCTGTTTTCTGTATTTTTGCATTGCCAGAGCTCAGCACAGTCGCATATGGTAGGAATGCAGTAAAAGTTCATTGAATGGTTAAGGGATTGGGTGAGTGAAAGCGTTGCATAGGTTCACAAGATATTTGTCCTACTTAAGTGTTGAGTTGTTTTCCAACATTTGATTATGAAACATTTCAAAACCACTGAAAAATTAGAAGAATTGTGCAGTGATCACACATATTTTCTCCACCGAAATTCTAAATGTTACGGCTCATAACGCAGGCTTTATCACATATCTAGCCATCAGTTCAACCGTCTATCCATCCATTGTGGTTTTTGATGCATTGCAAAGTTGCAGACACTAATATGGTTTATCCCTACTTATTTTAGCATGCACGTCATTAGAGTCCAATATTTGTTGGCATGTATTTTTTCTTTTTAAAATTAAAAAAAAATTATGCCAAAACAGACACATCAGACTTACCATCCTGACCATTTTCAAATGTACATTTCAGTGGCATTAAAAATATTCACATTGCTATGCAAACGTCACCACCACCCATCTCTGGGACTCTTTTCATCCAGCAAAACTGAAGCTCTGAATTTATTAAACAATAACTCCTTCATTCCCCTCTCTTCCCAGCCCCTGGAAACTGCCATTTTCCCTTTTGTCTCTATGAATTTGACTATTCTACATCCTTCATATAAACAGAAAAATACAAGTATTTTTCTTTTTGTGACTGGCTTATTTCACTTTGTATGTGCTCCAGGTTCATTCATGTCATAGCATGTGTCAGAATTTCCTTCCTTTTTAAGACTAAATAATATTCCCTTGTATATAGATATTACACTTTGTTTATCCATTCATCTGTCATTGGACACCTGGTTGCTTCCATGTTTTGGCTATTGTGAATAATGCTTCTATGAACATAGGTGTGCAGGTATCTGTTGAAGTCTCTGCTTTTAATTTCTCAGGTATATGCCTAGAAAGGAATTGCTGGATGATATCATAATTCTATTTCTAACACTTTGGGGAACTTCCATACTCTTTACCATTTTACATTACCACTGGCATTGAATGAGTTTAAATTTTTATACATTTTCCCAACATACGTTTTTAGTTTTTCTTCCATAGTAGTCACCCTAATGGATGTGAGGTGGTATCTTAGTACATTTTCGTGTTACTAGAAAGGAATATCTGAGGCTGTGTTCCACTGCGAGCAGGTCTATGCAAACCTCCCCGCAAAGGCCAAGGAAGATAATAGGCCAAAGAAAAAAAGGTGAGAAATTCAATTTCTTAGGAAAAATAAAATAAAATTTGACAGAGATTTATGAATGGAAGTCATGTCTTGGGCAGCCACAAGACAAGATAGTGGATCCCCACAGTGTTGCCCCCCACCCAGACCCAGCGCTTATATACCATAAGGAATTTGCCTAAGCCACGGTTTATGGTAAATATGTGAAAGTAGACATCTTAGAGGTATTCTCAGAATTGGGGCTAATGAGAAGTCAACATGGCAGATTAGCAACTATGATTTAGCCTCCACAGACTGGGTAATCTATAAAGAAAATAATGTTTTGGTTCATAGTTCTTAAGGCTGTACAAGAAATATGGTACCAGCATCTGCTTCTGGTAAGAGCTTCAGGCTGATTCCATTCATGACAGAAGGCAAAGGGAGCACATGTGTACAGAGATCACATGGCCAGAGATGAGGAAAGAGAGATGGGGAAGATGTCAGGCTCTTTTGAGCAACAGCTCTCATGGGAACTAATAGAGGAGAACTCACTCATCCCCTTGCCCAGGGAATTACTCTATTTATAAGAAATCTGCCCCCCGACCCAAACACCTCTCATTAAGTCTGACTACACATTGAGGGTCAAATTTCAACATGAGATTTGGAGGGGTAAAACAGGCGAAACTATAGCAGGTGGTATCTCATTGTGGTATTGACGTGCATTTCCCTAATGATTACTAATGTTGAGCACCTTCTCATGTGCCTTTTACCACTTCAGTGTCTTTTCTGGAGAAATATCTACTCAAAGTTCTTTGTCTCTTTTTGCGTTTTGAGGTAAAATTTACATATAATAAACTGCACAAATCTTATGTGTGCCATTAGACAAGTTCTGACAAATGCATCTCAAACTGTGTAGCAGTATAGAACATTACCACACCCCCAGACAGTTCCTTCAGATTCCTTCCCAGTAATCCATTCCCCCAATGCTCCAAACACAACCACTATCCTGGTTCTTAAAAGTCTGTCATAGATTAATTTTACCTGTTATAGAACTTCAAATATATGCATTTATACAGTGTGTGCTCTTTTGCATCTGACTTATTTCACTTGGCATAATAGTTTTGAGATTCACCCATATTCATTCCTTTTGATCACTGAGCAGTAATCTTTCGAATGAATAGGCCAGAGTTCTTTATTCTTTTGTTGATGGACTGGACTGTTTCCAGGTTGGGGATATAATGAATAAAGCTTTTTATGAGCTTATGTTTTATTATACCAAAAGCAAAATGTCATGAGCTTGAAGCCTTGATAAAAATCCCCCAATAAGCCTAATATCCTTTTAGATAGAAAAATAAACAAATCAGTAAGTTTTACCCTTTATGGAGGGCTTATAATATGCCAGGCCATCTGCTGAGCATTTTCCTTGCATCAGTCATTCCATTTGATCTTCACAACCCATTTTCCAGATGACTAAACAAAGGTTTACAGCAAGAAATTGACTTGCCCAAACTCTAATAGCCTGCATGTGGCACACCATATTTTGCCTTTTGGAAAGGGCTGTAAGCATCAGTAGTGATCCCAAAGACAAGAAAAGATGAGTATGGTGTTTTGCTTTCTCATTTATCACACTCTATTGTGATACTGATGTTATTTGCATTTGCTTTCTGTAATGACCATTCATTACATTATGGGAAATGGGAGAGCCAAAGATTGCAATTTTAGGGATAAAGACCATTCCCTTACTAAGAAATCATTGCAGACAGCAACGAACTTAAAAAAGACGGAAATAAATTTTTAAAAACCTCCTATTACAAAATATTAGAAAATAATAAGAGCACCAAAAGTTAAGTGCCTGATCAGCTTGTTGTCCCTATATAAAAGTAGATATGACCAAATTGGAAAGTTTTGGCAGAAAACTTGTAGAGGGAAGAAGGAAAGATTTATGACTAGTGTTTATCTAGCGTACACGAAGTGCCAGAAAAGTCCCCTGCTGTATAACTTACATATGTGTAACTCATTCCAGCTTCCCAGCAGCCTCAGTATCCATTCTCTCCTTCTTTTTTAGCAATGGAACACCTGGCTTTTAGCTAGACTTGAAGTCTCCAGGAAAAAAGATTATTTTGCAGCTTCTTTGACGGCTAGGTTTGTCACGTGACTGAATTTGACCAATGGGATGTCAGTTGAAGGGTCTTGTACAACTTCCCGGAAGGGAGTGATCTTAAAGGGACATGTCCCTTTCTTTGCCCCTTCCGCCTTCCGGATGAATGAAAGCACAAGCAGTAAGTGGAGCTAGAGCAGCTGTTTAGGACTATGAGGTGGAAGAAATGTGGTGACAATCACAGAACAAAAATATAAGAATCCTGTGTACTTGATAACCTTGGAGCCACCATACAGACTCCGGACTGTAATTTCCAGAGATTGTTTGTGGGAGACAGAAATATACTTCTCCCGTTAGGCTACTGTTACTCAGTGTTTTCTGTCAGTCCTGATACAGGATTCTTTGTCATCCCATTTTACAGATGAAGAGACAGGGTCTCAAGTTTCCACGGCTGGTATGCACTTTAGTTCCTCAGGACAATAATGCCCCACCCTTGAGGTTAGTTGATTCACTCAACTCCCAAGGCTAATAATATTGAGGTGCCAAAAAGGTGTCCCCTTCAGGTTTCACTCACTGAGCTATGTCATGTGCCTACAGACATGGAAACATGCCACTAAACGTTGCCCCTGGAGGGACTTTAAGCCAGCTTTCAAAGAACAACAGATCGGATTTCATGGCTATGGGAAAATTATCATCCAAGTCTAAGTTTCTTCTCTAAAATGGGAAGGACAGTAAAAGAACCTGCGACAGAGTTGTTGAGAGGCCTGAGCAAGAGGATGCACAGTGCCTGGCCCTAACCAATGACCAATAGGTGGGAGTTTTCATTATAGTCCCTGGGGCTGGGCTGGACACAGACCCCCTGGTTATTTCTTTTTCCATATCTTCCTTTCTTCCATTTTGGAGCTTCCGCCCCAGCCTCTATCCCCAAACAATAATAAACCAATGTCTCTTTTCTCCTTGCAGTCTGTGCTCCCCAGGTCAGCCTCAGCGATATCCACACAAGTCTCTCCTATAATCAGTTGCATCCTAGGCTCAGCTTGAAAACAAAACATACACCGCATGTTTGCCAAACCCTAGCCATGGCCTCAGTTTTCAAGCATCAGGCAGTTTTAGATAGAAAATTGGTGTTCCTAAAATCAGAACTTGCATTTCTTACATTTCCACTGCTCATTCTCAAAAAATGCTGCATTAAACAAACAAAACAAACAAACAAACCCAAAGCATGAGGAAGCAAAATTAGTCTTCACAGCCCTCCCGTAAGTTAAACACCCTCTCAAAGGTACCTGCAGAATCCACATTCAGATTCTTGTGGGGCCATCCTCTGTGGGTCTGCTTCCAGCAGAGGATGCTCCAGCACAATGTATCTGTCTGGGTATGATTCTCCAGCCTCTATTGTCTGTCAGTTGAATCCTTCCTGCATGATAATGAATACTGCACAGTTTAATGCAGTGAATCCCTACCTATAGACCAGGAGGTTCTTTTGGGGAGATACAGAGGTTTTGCGAAATGATGTTCAAATCTATTGATATGTCTATTGTCCATGGCCCAATCTCTTCTGGGTCTCCTACAGGGTTCTACCACTATATTTTAAACATATATATACACACACATATATACACACATACACGCATGTACGCACGTGCACACACACAGACACACACACACCCATATGTATCTCATTGTGATGAACAAAATTCTTCGTTGAAAAGAATTATGTAAGTATTAGATAATCAGTAGACACTAAATACACACCTACTATCATGCTAGGGTTAACCAGCTTCTAGCTTCATGCCATTCAACAAGAACTCTCTAAAATTGTCCCATAGCTAGTGACCCTCATGGTGGAGCTTCAGACAACAAAAACAAGTCAGTGCATGAATTCCTGCCTGGAGGCCACCAGGCCATTTGGCTACCTTCAAACCACAGTGAGATGGAGGTTCGGCTTTTGTGCAGTCCAGCAGTACAATGAAGATACTGTCATTATCTCTGCAAAGAATGCATCCTAGCACAGATCAACTATCTTGCCAGTTCAATTACACCATTTTACAGTTCTGAACCTCAACCTAGAGAAAGCAGTGGATCTTTATATATTTGAAACATCCCTGTCCTATAGGGTAATTTAAAAAGAAACAAAAACCTAGTTTTGCATAAGCCATTTTCTGTAGGCTGGGGCTCTGGAGAAAGTGAACCCCATGGCCAATCCATCTGAAGTCAAGGTTAATAGGGCTATTATACTAAAGATGTGGTATTAAAGATCTCCCTCTCGCACCACATTCTTTATGATGCATGGCCAATTGCCCACTGAGGAAGATATTGCAGCCAGAGAAATTTTATTGAAAAAGCATATCATTTTGTCTTTATTTCCACTGACAAGCACATATCTCTTTTTAAAAAAAAGTGACTATTCGTTACAGTTACATTTTGCTTACACATTTTTAAACCTTTGGGATTGTATATTGCAGTCTAGATATGGGCACTAACCAGGCCCTTCCTCATGGAAGGGCTTGGCTATTTTCTCCATGGTTTCTTGGCTTGATTTTTTTCCAAATTACATATTTTTTTCTTAGTTTTGACATCTTCTTTCCATCAAACTAGCAATTTTTCTCCATCAAAAGCATGAAATTTGACCCATTATATACTGATAGAGTTATGGAAAGATGAAGCTATAGCAGGTTACAAGTTTCAAAATCCATCTCTGGTTAATTTGTTTGAAACAATTGATATGGTAGATATCAATTATATGACAAACTTTTTAGTTTTTTTAATGTTAAAAATAACGTGAAAATGCTGGCCTTAGCATATTAATGATTTTGCTTTTCATCCTAAGAACAATGGGAAGACATTAATCTTTAGCAGAGGATAAAGTGACCAGATTTGTGTTTTAACAGGTCTCTGTAGCTATTGAAAATGGATTGGAGAAGATGAGTTGGAATGAGAAGAGAGTAACAGAATCAGGTAAAAACCTGCCATATGACTATGAGCAGGAGATGAGGCAGCCTCAACAAAGATGGTGGTAGAGAGAAGAAAATTGCTTGAGATAATTGATTAAATTAGATGGAATCAAAAATTAAAGATGGTAAGCTAAATAATTTCACACACAAAAAGGCAGAGTTGCACTCATAATTAGTCTCTTTTTCAGACTGAGTATTACAGCCAAATTACAGTCATAGGTCTTGCAATCACTTCCTTTGGGTTTTTATCCAACGTCAAGGATGTCAGCATCCAGAGGCCCAAATTCTTAACGTTTTAAGATGATAAAGTCTGTACTGAATAACAGCCTTCTACAGATTTCAAGGAAAAAAATCCATTGTCCCTCTTCTCCACCACAGATACACTTCAGTTGAACATTAAGCATATTTATTAAAGAAGCATTCTCTTTGCGCTTTTATAAAGTAGATAAAATAAAGTAGATAAAACTTAAGTTACAATTCTGGTTTTCCTCAAGATTTGAGACATGTTAATTGTGTTTGTTTCTCGCTCTGGTAACATCTTCCCACTACACATATTTCCCACCTTAAACATTTTAAAAGATGATCAAAAAATCTAAGACTGGCTACCTGCTCGGGACCCCTTCCACGCTGTGGAAGCTTTGTAGTGTCACTCTGCTCAATAAAGCCTATAGCTTTTTTTTCTCTCAGTTTCATCTGTGTCTCTCTCTCACTTCAGGCTGCCGCCACACCAATTCTTTGGTGTGGCTAAGGCAAGACTTTTGGCGTTACAGTTGGAGGATATTTGGGGCTTACTAACTTGATTTTATGCTATGGGATCCCAGAACCAGGGAGCTCCTGAAGAACCAGGGATCCCAGAACCAGGGAGCTCCATATTGTAGGAACTACCCTATCTGAGCTTCTCCTCAGTCTGAGATGTACCATGGCCACTGCTTGCCCTGTGTTTACAGGATTCAGAGTCTTCAGGGAAAGTTAAGCCCAAATGGTAGTCTCCTTCCCCAACTATGTTCCCACCTCCCAAAGCCCTACACAATGGAAAATCCCTCAAGAGGAGGCAGTCACAGATGGAAGTGGAGGCCAGGTGGCCTCCAAATGATCAATATGGTACAGGGCTTCTGTCTTGTCTGTGGCCACCTCTCAAGTTGTTCTTTCCTAGACTCCTTAAGTTTGATAGATTTATCCAAAACAGTTATGAATTCAGAGCCTACCAATCTGATATTACAAGAGCTCTCACAGGGAAGGGAATGGAGTTTAACAGTAATGTTGACAAAGAAAAAGGAAGTTGTTAATAAACAAAAGGTATCAATAAAATGGAAGATTGTTTAACTACTTAATTAACTGTCTGGAGACCCTAATGAATTTAATGATACTCATATCACCTAAGTAGGTAAGCTCCTGGGGCTGAAATTTTGGCTTCCTCTCTCACTGTATTTTTTTTTTTTAAGAGTGTCTAGCTCTTTCACCCAGGCTGGAGTTTGGTGGCACTATCAAGGCTCACTGCAGCCTCCAAATCTTGGGCTCCAGCAATCCTCTCGTCTCAGCCTCTCAAATAGTCAGGACTATAGGTGCATGCCAAAATACCTGGCAGATTTTTTTAATTTTTACTTTTTTAGAGACAGGGGCCCACTCTGTTGCCCTGTCTCATCCCAAACTTCTAGCCTCAAGTTATCTTTCTAGCACAGCATCACATAGTACTGTGATTATGGCATGAGCCACTGTGCCTGGCCTTTCTTTGTTAAAATTTAGCCACTAAGTGGCAGCCCTTGAAACGTATTTCTAAACTGCTTGCAAACAATTAAGTTTGAATTTTTAGAAAAGGAAGAAGAAACCTGATTATTCCAGACATTACATGAATTCAGGCTTTCCTTCCTACTAACAAGCCCCTTTTAAGATGGTCCCATGAATTATTAACATCTTCATCAATGTTTCAGCAAGAATGACTACCTATGTCTGCACAACATTTTTCAAAATATTTTCATGGTTATTATCTTATTCAGTTTCCACTACTATAATGTATACAAGATTGAAACTTTATTTCCATTCTACAGACCAGGATCCTGACACCTTTGCAACTTACCCCAGGTAAATCCCAGTAAGTACCCAGTGTTCTTTTCCTTAAACTTCCCATGGGCCCTTGTTGCTACATTTTTATTTCATTCATAACCCACCCCTTATTAATGTTCCAGAAGCAAATCCAAAATCTATAATAATAAAAGAAATCAATGCCAAGCTTTTTCATCAAAAAGCGCTTACTGAGCACTGCTCTATCATTAGGGAAGAGGTTAACCTGCTGTAACAAAGAGACCCTAAGTGCTGTGGTTCAAACAAATTAGGAGTTATGTTTCTTTCACGCAAGAGTCCAGACCCAATGGTCCAGAGGTCTTGGTTAATTTGGGGAGGTCAATACAGGGACCCAGGTTTGTTTTAGTTTGTTTTTGCTGCTCCACAATCTTCTAAGGCAGAGATTCCCAAGTTTTTCCAGTTCACAACACACCTAGTATTTCTAATTTTTTTCATGGCACCTACAGGTCAAAGGAAATACCCCAAAAATTTGTTTATATATCAGTCAGGTCCAAATAATTTAACAATTATTTATATCCTGAAAACACATTCTCCACATCAGGAAAAAATAACACAGACAGACTGAAATAAAAATACATTTACTTTATTTTTAAATGATCACAATTTCTTAATAATGGGAGGCGTGTGGGGACTGAACAATTACTCAGACCTTGGACTCGGATTGGATACTGCCATTGTTATTTTCTATTTCACATTGAGGTTTCTCACAATACATTTTTTTTAAAATCATAGCAACCATGTGTCTCAGCTAGTGTGAAAAACCATCAAAACTAGTGGTTTTGCACAGTATCTAACAGATGTTAATGAGTTTCCTTCAAAAATCTAACCATCTTGCAGCATTCCTATGTGTTCACTGAGGCACCTCAGAGAGCCTCAGCATACAATTTGAGTGTACAAGTCACCATGCTATGCCTAGATATGGCTGTTCTGGAGGAGTAATGCCTTTAACCTCCCTGGCAACCACTTCCTCTGTCCTTCTCAGGCTCCTGTGTCATTCCAGGAGGACCCAGGGCTGATGATTTGACTAGCAATTTCCTGACTACCATTCCTCAGGTAGGAGGAACCAAGCTTCCCAACCTGAAGCAAAACCCAACCAATTTAAAAAGTAAAGGCGGTGATGGTAGGGTCCTGCATGTATTCTGAAATTACCTATATTCCTCTCATCCTGTGCTCACGGGCATATGACATAGATAAGACTGAAAACAGGGATTGAATTGTGAGGAAATAACAAGTTTCCCCAGCTCCCAAGCATGTTCCTTCTGAATACCAGAAACAATGTGTAAGTCTTAAACAGCAGGGTGTGGAGGAGAATCCATTCAAATTAGAGTCCAATACTATGACGATATCCCAGGCTCCTCCTAGAGAAGGAGAGCCGAACCATCAAGCATCTCAAGAACTGCTCAGTGGCGAGGTAATGTCCAGGCAGTTCAGTGTGCTTCATGCTACACATAGACTCCAAGCAGATGGGTGAGAAGCCTGTTATCTTTGACTGAGACCAAATTTGGCTCCTCTTTAAACACTTATTCTACTGGATGATAGAAACAAAATATCAGGCAGTTTAGGCTTTCTCATGATGTTACACAAAACAATATGAAATTGCTGCTGTTTCATCATTTCTAAACTATAAAAATAGAAACTACATATGGCCCAGATGATAATTTATCTCCATCACTGCAGGGTTTGTGACAGTCATGATCCCAGGGGCCACCTGGTTTCCATCACCATCTATTCTGTTGTGCCTCTGAGATGTCCGTGCTCTCCTATGCTCTCCATCATTGGTCAATGAAGACCTCATCTGCCCTAGCCCCATCAGCAAGGTCTTCCTGAGGCTGGAGCAAATCATCTCAGCGATTCGCAGATCCCCCTGGGGTGCTGCTATGAAAAGTCTGTGGGAGGAATAAGGCACAGTCCCTTTTCTCAGTGACATTTACCAATAGCCAAAGTCTCATAGACTCTAGTCTCTCTTCTCTTGTGCTCTCTGGAGTGAGAAGAAGAACCAGCTCTTGCAACTTTATTTACTCTTCCAAGTAATGCTTCTGGCGTCAACTTAGTACCCAAACTCCTCTAAGGTTCAGGGTTTTAAGCTCCTGCATCTCAAAACCTTTGGTGTGGGAACAGAAAACATGAGTTTCTCTTTGTATTCCTCAGCATCCCTCCTTTTAGACAGCTGATACCTCCCAGTGTAGTTGCCATGAGAGAAAGCCCTTGGGGTGAAAATAATGAGGAAATCAGGACCCACACATCACCTTGGTGTGCAGGGGATACCTGGCTCCTCTCATGTCTGGGTCTTGTCCAGGTGTATGGGATGCACCTGAAAGGGAGAGTCCTGACCTCACAATTCCAAGCTGTGTAACCCTGGGCAAGCCACTGACCTCTCTCCAAACATCAGTTTCCTCAGGGCCTCAGAGTTAGCAAACACACTGCCAGTACGCCCAAGGTGCATCCTGTGGTCTACAGTCAAGCAGAGAGAGAAAAATCTTCCAGATTCAATGCAAATGCAACAATCTCCTGTTGCATTAGGATCAGCAAGACTGGATGGCTTTGTAAAAGCTTAGAGATATTATTTTTGAAGCTATCTGTGTATACTTTATTCTCTTTCATATATACTCCTTCTGGCTGACCCAAATGGAAAAAGATACAAAATTCATTTCTGGCCCAGCTCTTGCCTGATCAGATATAATGTGTAGCGATACATCCATTTTCCTGCTCAACTATATTGCTGTTTATTATTGTGAACACATGGTCTCTGCTTTTGAAATGATTTTTTTCTTTGTTATACTTAACTTCCTTTCAGGGACCAGCCCAGACTCCTGGGTGGATTTGTTTCCCACTGAATTACCTGAAAAAGGCATAATGTGATTGGCAGAACTACATGGAAGAAATCTCAGTTCCGAGGCCCTCACACAAGGGACTCTGTCCTCCCATCTATGTCACAGCCTGGGGCTTATGAGGGAATTGAAACAGGGCATCCTGTTTGCTCCACCAACATTCCTTTCCCACCGAACAGTGGAATTTTCTTTAGTGTTCTCATACAATTCAGACTAGGTGGAGTAGCCTGTACGGCATGACTGGAATGACCCTAAAGAGCAGAAGTGTTCCCCTTCTCTCTTGTCCACACTGATAGCCCCCTGTGGTGGTGCTTCTAAAGAGGGTGTATTTAGGGCATGGGTTGAAACATCAAGCAAGTGTAAATCACAGGCTTCATACACTTTGCTTTTGGGAGGCAGGTCAGCTCTGACTGCGGCAACTGAGAAATAGTACATAGGGGTCCCTGAGGACAGACAGCTTTGCCAAAGACCACCCTTAGGGCATAGGAGAAAGAGAAAGGCCGAAATAGCCACTTCTCTGTGCCCGGCACCGTAGCCACCCACCTGGCAATGCTTCAGCCATGTAGAATGGGCCTGCCTCCTGTCTGCCCTGTCCTGAGAACAGAGATATCTCTGACATGGAAGCCCTAAGCCCTCCAATTTCCTAAATGTGTGACCCTAGATAAGTTGCTTAACCTCTACTGGAATCTCAATTTCAATATCTGTAAAACAAGGATAATCAACCCACCTACCTCATAGGGTTGTTTTGATGCTTAAGGAGACAAAGCATGTGTCTAAGGGTTTTCCAGTTTGTAAAACACCACAGTTATGTAAGGATTGTTTTTCTGGCTTATCTTAGGATCTTTTGGAAGATGCCTTCAATAAGAGACCTTCAATAAGTTCTCTAAGTTCAACCTCTACTATGCACAACCCTGGATAAAAGGTCATCTTCCTTCTGCTTGAATCCTTTCTATTATAGGAAACTTACTACCTTTTTTTGATGAAAAACTCACCACCACAAAGCCCTGTGACTGGTTAAATCATAGCCACCTCACATAAGCTCCAGAGTAAATGGGAAGGGAGAACTTGACTCATTCAGCAATAGCAGAAAGATCATCATGTAGATTGGGTTGTTCAGATATTTACAGATAATGTGTCAAAAACCTGAAGTCAGTGTCAATCATCTTCTCTTTTGAAGGTTAAGTGTGCTTGTTTTTGTTTTCATGACCAGAAATACATTAAAATTGGATCAGGAGCAATGTTCAGAAAAGTTCCAGATGCTCAGTGCAGTGTATTCATTGTATGAACATGGAGTAAAATGCTTTGTCCCAAGATTATTTCACTTCACCCATTTAGAAAGGTCTCCTGGGACTTGCATAAATGTGGAAGAAAGCCTCTTCATTTCTTTTTAGCCAGGATAGTTTGATGACATTTTCAAATGTCAGGGAGACTTCTAACTTAAATGTGTGCTACGAAGGGCCACAGAGGACAGTGATGTGTGCCCACAAAGGCAAAAACTTTGTATAGCTTTAATTTCAGTACAGAGGTAAATAGGCTTTTTCTTTTGGATTTAAGGTTTGGAAAGCATGTGAAATTAAGTATCACTTGGAAGGATTTTTTTACAGAGGGAAGTCAAGAGATTATGAGTGTTAGGGCTTACAGTTTAAATCTGCAATAGTATAAACATGCAAAGGTCAACCTAAAGAGATGTATGTCCCTGTGATCTGTAGGGATAGCTGTCAGAGTACAGGGAAATGGCAGAGTTTTGCAAACAAATGTGGGTGGGAATTCAGATTTTCATGTATGTGTTGCATCTGTGACCTAGAAGAAAGCAGACATATGACCCAGGAGAAATCAAGGTTGGGAAATCACTATCCCACAGAGAAGATATCACTAATCTTGAGGCTAACAGAAGTAAATGACAATTGTGGCAGCAGCTGTTGGTCACCAACTCCTTCTTTTTTGTTAATGGAAAATGATTTCTGTTCAGGACCTGTGCTGCAGATAATTTTTGGAATCTGGACACCATTGTAGTTTCAAGGTATAAACCTTTATTAGTCTCTGTCCAAAATTGTAGTACAGTGTCCCTTGTTAGTGATCGGTTTAGACAGGGCATGTTCCACAATTCTGATCAATCAGAAGTCTGCTAGAGGTACTTGTAGAAGAGTTTTCATTACTCTTAAAAAAGAAGAAACCAAAGAGACTTTCTGTTTCTGTCATTTGGATGTTGCTAGGAGATAATGTGATGTCTGGAGCTGTTGCAGTCATTTTGTAACCATGAGGGGAGGACCCTGAGGCAAAGGCAGTAGGCTTAGGGTAGCAGAATAGGAACACTGACAAATCTAGACTCCTGCATTAAGTTGAGCTGCTAAACCAATCAATGCCAGTACTGTCTCCCTATAGACTTATTACCTAGTCACTCAGTGATGAGACTATGGAGTCAGGCTTCCTAGGTTCAAATTCCAACTTTACCATTTAGCAGCTGTGTGACTTTCAACTTCTCTGTGCCTTGTATTTCCGATTTGTATACCTACCCTCTTTTTAGAATTAAATGAATTAGTATGTGGAGAATGCTAGAACCATACATGATCACTCAAACATTTAATATTTTTATCATCATTTAAGTCATTTTGAGTTGCATCTTCTAGTTGTTGCTTTTGAAAGTATCCTATGTAACATAGCAACTTTCAGTTAACTTTTTTCCTGTCAAAAAGTTAGGAAACTAACAACAGAAAGACAAACCATCCCTTAAACAATAGAAAAAGGACTTGAGTGGATATGTCTACAAAGAAGACAGACTATGGCCTACAAACATGCTTAGTATTATTCATCATTAGGGAAATGCAAATAAAAATGAGGCACCACTGCACACCCATTAGGAAGGCAATAACTTTTTAAAAAGAAAACAGAAAATACCAAGTATTGGTGAGGATGTGGAGAAACTGGAATTTGTATATTGCTGGTGGGAATGTAACATGTTTCAGCCACTGTGGGGAACAGTTGGTGGTTCCTCAGATGACTCAACACAAAATTATCACAGGACCCTGCAATTCCACTCCTCGGCATCTGTACCCTAAAGAATTGAAAACAGGGATGCAAGTACATGTATACACACGTTCATAGCAGCACATTAGCCAAAAGATGGAAGCAAATCACATGTCCGTTGATGGATGAAAGCATAAATAAATTGTGATATTGTGATATATACATACAATGGAATAAAATTCAGCCATAGTATATTAGAATAAAATAACGAGAAATGAGAAAAATATCTCATTTACAAAAGCAACCAAAATCATAGAATCATCAGAATCAAACTCAGAAGAAATACAATATGGCTAAGGGCATGGAAGAAGACATGAAATGAAGGGAAACATCACATACGGACATGGAAGAAGACATGAAATGAAGGGGAAGCATTACTCACCTGAATGAGAAGTCTCGGAGCTAACAAGATATCAATTATTTCCCAATCACCCTGTGAATTTAATCAATCTTTAATTTTTTAACTTGGTAAACTGATTTTTAAATTCTACTGAAATAATACATTTGTAAATGTAATTAAATTAATTTTTTAAAAGGAGCCAGGTGTGGTGGTGATGTGAGCCTGTAGTCCCAGCTACTCTGGAGGCTGAGCTTAGATAGAAGGTTTGCTTGAACCCAGAAGTTTAAGACCAGCCTGGACAACAAAGTGAGACCCCATTTAAAAAATTAAAGGGCATAGCTCTTACTAGATACTAAGATATATTTTAAAATTACTATAATTTAGGGATTTAATACCAACATAGGAATAAGAAAATTGATTACTGAACCAGAAATCAGAATCATACACTGATTGGTATTTGCAATTGGTAGGAAAAGGAAATATAAATTAAATAGTCTGGGAACAACTGCCTTGAAACCAATATACTAAAATAAATTCCACGTGGATTAAATACAAAAATAAAACCACAATAGAACTCAAAGAAAATATAAGTATTTTCACATTTACCAGAACTCATCCACATGGCTCAACTCAACTTCAGGGGAGGTTTGAAAATGTGTGTGACTCTTTGGGAAGCACTCACTGTTATTGCCTTAGATATGTAACCTATTTCTAGGGTTGAAGGAAAGGACAAAACAATGGATTGAAACTGAAGGGTTTTCTGTCTATCCTTATGTTTATCAAAAAAATCCAATACCCAAAATACACCATCCCACAATTATAATTGGTTGCGTAGGCAAAGCTTTTCTTTCTCGTTTGATGATCCTAGTATATCTCTATAAGGACTGCATCTTAGCTGATATTCCAGCTGCATATTGGAATTACATCTGTTCTCATTCTCATATTTATAATGAAGTTTGATTAATTAATTGCAAGGGCTAACTCTGGAGCTATTGGTTCAAAATTCCTTGCTAGTGAGGAAAACAGAAGAATAAATGTATTTTAAGAATAGATCCACCATAATAACATTCTGATGGTCAAAACTGATCAGGCAGTCTGGATGAAGCCTCACACCCTTTTACACTTTGCAAAAGAAGTAGCAGGTAAGGAAGGAGTAGCTTGGGCTCCCGTTCAGCCCTGGGGAGGAAGCAGGTATGATGGAGCTGGCAATGTGGTAATTCCTGCTGTACTCAGCCAGTTTGCTTGAACTTGAAACAGAAGTGTTAAACTCATGGTGTGCAAGTTCATCCATCCTCTGCTTTTGTGGCACATGTTGTGGGGGAAAAAGGCGCTTGTTTTCTTCTCAAATGTACAGAGCAGCTGATTAGTGTCTGCACGAATTCTACAACAAAAAATATATTTCAGACCTTCTTATTGCTTGCTTACTTCATTTAACATTTGACATTTAACACACACATACTTTCTCCCTAGGCAACGGATTCAGGCAAATTTCATTTTATGCTTGGCATGAAAGCCATGCTACATTGGGTATTGAAAGGATTTTGTTTTGTTTTGTTTTTTGTTTTTATTTCATTTATTTTAACAACGTTTCCTATTTTTTCTTGTCATTTAAAATATCAATCACATATTAATAAGTGAATTGCTTAACTTCAAAATACATTGAGATTATTTTTATTTCCCAATTTAATTTTATTGTGGTAAAAGAGCATGATCTGTATGATGTTGGTCCTTTAAAATGTATCGAGACTTATTGTATGGTTCAGTATACGATCTGTGTAGGTGAACATTTCTTTTTTTTTTTTTTTTTTTTTTTTAAATTTGCGGGGTTGGGGAAAGACAGGAGAAAACATTCTGCCTTAAAATCCCTAATAATGCAAGAGAACCAATTTCCGCAAAGGCATTGTCCTGGAAAGCTTTGTTGGTTTATGGCGCCACCTAATGGGAATGTGTCAGATTACACAAGGGCTGTTGTGCCAGGTCACACACCCTGTCAACACACTGGTTGTATGTGGGTGAGAATGCAATTATAGGGATGCCTGTGCCGGATGAGATGTTATCTTCACATTCTGTGTCTACTTCTAGTTATTTAACCTTGGGCAAGTCCCTCAACGCCTCTGAACTCAAGGATTCTCACCTAAAGAAGTGTTCTGGATGCCATCTTTGTGAGATTGTTGACAGGATTAGGAAAAGGTGTACTTAACTGGGCTAGGTGGTTCATGCCTGCAATCCCAACACTTTAGGAGGCTGATGCAGGAGCATCACTTGAGGCCAGGAGTTTGAGACCAACCTGGGCAAGATGGCAAGACCTCATTTCTACAAAATAAAAATTAGAAAAAAATTAGCTGAGTGTGGTTGTGCGAGCATGTATTATATGCCATATCTGGACAACAAAGAGATTCTATTAGGAAAGAAAGAAAAGAAAAAAGAGAAGAGAGAAGGAGGAAGAAAGGAGAAAAAGGAAGGAAGGAGAGAAAGGAAGGAGAGGAAGGAAGGAAGGAAGAAGGAAGGAAGGAAGGAAGGCAGGCAGGCAGGCAGGCAGGCAGGCAGGCGGGCGTGTGCAAGGGAGGCAGGGAATAAAGGAAAGAAGGAAAGAGGCATAACCCAAGGCTCTTAAATTCAGGGTGCTGTCAGTCATGATGTAATAAAATCATGAAGCCCTACATGTTTTGTTTTTATTCTTTTGGTATAAGCGTCGGTTTCAGAGATATGTGTTTTGACACAAGGAAAACTTCCAGCGTGGAAATAAACTGCAGTCAGTGGCTTCCCTCAAAGTTGGAGAGGTGATAGGAAACTGTGTTGAACTGCACTGCATTGAACTGGATTGATTGGCTGCATTGATAGACTGCATTGAACTGGACAACACTTGTCTGGTCTCAGGTGGATGACTGCTGTCAGCCCAGAATGGCCGGGATGTGTGGAAAGATTTTTCTGCTTACCAAAATAAACCAACCACTTGGGATATCCTGCTTGTAAATGTTGGCCCAATTTTTTAAACACTACAAGGGCTAAAGAAATCATCCCCTGGGGACCGAGTTCTGCTTGTGGGTCTCAGCTTGCACTCTCTGCATTCATTGCTATAGTCTTGCAAGAAAGTAGGTACTAGGTGTGGAGCCTACTCTATCTGGGGTACTTTACATGTGGGGAAGGGGGGCTTAATCCTCCATGTCTAGACAGAGGTTAGGGGGAATCTAGTGACAGAATCAGGATTGAGGACCTGAATCACTATGTTACTGGCCTTACACCAGAGGCTCAGCCAGGTAGAGGAGTAGGTGAGGCCTTCCTTGGTTATTAATCCTCCTTCCTCGCCACCATGTCTTTCTGTCCTCTTCTTTGGGACAGTTCTCTCTGAAGCCTTGAGATCCCCTCAAGAGCTAAACATTTCCTGGAGACCACTGAGAAGACTGCCAGACTGAGAGTCAGACTTGTGGATACACAGTTGCTGTTTGGACTTGAGTGGGAACCTCCATCCCTCTGAATCTTTGTTTCCTCATTTGTAAAGTGCAGAGGAAGAGAAAAGCCTTTCCCCGCTTCTCAGGGTGGCACCCGGCTACAGATCATAGAAATGATGCATGAGGCATGCTTTGTGAACTTGAAAGTGCTGGGCAGTACTTGGTCATTTTAAAACAATGACATCTTCTTCAGATAATTATTAAATCCTGGTACAGAATTAAGAAATGATCATCTAGTCAATCAGTCAACTGTTTATTCAAGAAATATGTACTGAATCTCCATTACATGCCAGGTACTTCTAAGCAATGACTAAGACAGACATGGATTGCCTGTCATGGAATGTCAGTTCTAGAATAGGAGGCAGATAATATGGAAGAAAGGAGGACAGCAGGGAGGAAAGGAGGGAAGAAAGGAAAGAAAGAAGAAGGAAAGGAAGGGAAGGAGAGAAGGACAGAAGAAATGAGGAAGGGAGGAAAAAAAGGAAGGAGGGGAGAAGGGGAGGAGGGAGAGATGGAGGGAAAGAAAGAAGGCAGCTTAAAATTCGCCATGATGAGTATTTATACCACTAACTTTGAAAAACTCAGTAAATCAGGGTCCTTCCTTCAAGTTGACTTTTAAATATTTGCCATCAACTACTGAAGCCAGAGGTTAGAGTGAGAAGCCAGAGGATGATTCTGAGTGCAGGATAAACACAATTTGCTACTCATTTTACCCATTTTTCAAAGATTTCTCTTCACCATGTGGAGAATAGGCTACAGTCAGACACAGCGGCAGCGGGAAGATCAGCCTAGAAGACTGTGAAATAACCCAGGCATCCGATGCAAGGGGCTTGGGTTGGAATAGCAGTGGAGTAGCCAGACATGGATGGTTGGGATATGGTGGTGGCAAGCATTCATTTGTGGATTGGCTGTGGGGTAAAGACAGAGACAGCTAGTGAATCATATAGAAACACTCTCTGTTCATGAGCAGCTTACAGTTTAGTGGGAGAAACAAAGCAGGCAGTCAGCTAGGACTTCTACAGATATTTATACAGGTTCTTGATGACATATAACACAGGGAAACCTAGGCACGTTTAAGCTTTAAGGTGAGATATGGTATAATCACACACCCATGGAGATATTTACATGTAATTTCCTCCACACCAGATTTGGTTCTGCAAACACCCCAGGCCCCAAACATGTCATTTGCTAGTAATGGGCTGTGGCGAGGAGGAATCAGAAATGTGTGAGCTTTCACACGTTGCCTACCCACCCAATAGGGTTTCGCCTATTCTGTCAGAGTCCTCTGTGAGCTGCTGGGGTAATGGGCAAAGGGTGGAGATGCAAATGAAAATAGAAATGCTGAGCAAACAGATTATCTAGCAGAAAGAGAGTGCCAAGGACAAAAGTTAGCTAGTGTGAGTGAACTGTTTGATATAGAGTTTGGGAAAGAGTAAGATTTGGAGGTGCCCTGATGAGGGAAGTCTTGAGGAAGGAAACAGGTGATAAGTTTCTTCAGGGCTGATGATAGGTCGTGTCATTCAACCCATTCTGCCCTGACCACCATGTGACTTTGCTCCTAATAAATAAGCAAAATATATTTCCCTACCCCTGGATTTGGGGGTTGGCCATATAACTTGCTTTTGCTGAAAAACTGAGAAGAATGGGAGTGACAGGGAACCCATTATGAGATTTCTGCCTTAAAGGCTTTCCACATTTGTCATTGCCATCTGCCATTGTTTGCCACAGGAGGAGAACGACAGACCCACACTGCATAGCCAGCCCAGCTAAGCCCTGCCTAGGTCAGCCAAAAAGCAGCTGACCTGCAGACATGTGAGCAATTCTATTGATCATTGCTTTATCCTGTTGAGTCTTGAGGTGTTTGCAAAGCAACAGCTGATTGATGCACGGCTTTACTGTGTGTCCCACAGTGTAGTTTGGCTTTTCCTCATTTGACGTAAGTAAGGATTTTAATTACTTCTAAATGCCTTCCAAATGGTTGATTACTATTTATTTTGATAGTATTGAAAGTGCTTTTGCAAAAATTGTATCAGTGAGAAAAATTGTAGCAGCAAGCTGAGCTAACTTGTTACAGGTAGTTACACAGGCATGACTGGGACAGGAGAGAACTCTTTCTCCTCCCACTAGGAATGTTAGGTGACGGTTTGACAGCTATCACACTGTCTCTGCAAAAAAGACAATATGGGGGCATGGGAGCGAGGGCTCACATCTATAATCCCAACATTTTGGGAGGTGAAGACTGACAGATAGTTTGAGCTGAGGAATTCAAAACTACCCTGAGCAACAAGGCAAAATCCTGTCTCTCTTTAAAAAAAACATACAGAAACTAGCCAGGCATGGTGGCACACACTTGTGGTCCTGGCTGCTCAGGAGGCTAAGGTGGGAGGATCAATTGAGCCCTAGAGGTCGAGGTCGCAGTGAGCTGTGATTGCACCACTGCACTCCATCATGGGGGGCAGAGCAAGACCTTGTCTCAAAAAACAAAAAGAAAAAAGCTTTTGTTATCATAGGTAGTTAGGCAGACATGAGAAGGGAAGGAGAGGGTCCTCTTCACCAGGAATATCAGGTGACCACAAGATGATGGTCAGGTGGTTGTTAAACTGTCTCTAAAGTAATAATTGGTTGCAGCTAGTGCCAGGGAAAGGCAATCTCCCAGGAGATAGAAAACACCTGAAACTGATGATCAACAGCTTCATGATAATATCTCAGGGTTTGGGTAAGTGAACTCAAGCATGCAGACTAAGAGGCAAAATGGTGGAATTAACTGGTTTATGATCTTCCTCTGGGAATACTCAACCGGTAAGGGAAAAACATTTCAAGGCAGCTTGCACACAACTTCAGTAAACACGCTGCACATGTGGCCCCTCCTAAGTGCTGGCAGGCCATCCCAAGGGAAGGATCAGGAGAGAAGGGCACAATCCCCCTGGAAGCAGGCCAACATATGAAAACCCAAGTTAAAGGCCAAATATTGCACTTGATCTCTCAAGTCGCCTGCTCGGCCCCCTTCCAAGTGTACTTCACTTCCTTTAATTCTTGCTCTAAAACTTCTTAATAAATATTCACTCCTGCCCTTACACTTGCCTCAGTTTCTCCCTCTGCCTTATTCCCCTTTGGTTGAATTCTTTCTTCTGAAGGAGGTAAGAATTGAAGTTGCTGCAGTCTTGTATGGGTTCACCACTGCTAACAGTTAAAATGGTAAATTTTATGTTATGTATATTTTATCACAGTAAAAATTACCAAATAAGAGAGAATTGGCTATTTAAACACAAATAACCATGTATTATAGGGGGTATCACCTATATAAATTGGAAAACATAAAAACATTAACATAAAGGCTGGTGAGGAGAAATAGAAGTATACTAATTTAAGTATGTCATACAACACATGAAGAGGTATAGTATCACTCAAAAGCATATTGTGATAAGAAAAGATATATGCTACCATTAAAATAATAAAAGAGTTAAAGCGAATAAGTCTATAAAGAAGATAAAAATAGATCATAAAAGTACTTAACTAATTCAAATCAATCCAGTTAATCTAAATTAAACCAATTAATCTGAAAAAAAGACAGGGAGGAAAAAAGGAACAAAGAACAGGTGAAACAAACAAGAAACCAATGCCAATGTGACAGAGTGAAAGTTAGCCATTACAGATTAAAAGTGTAAATAAGAATAGTTCAAACAGCCCCATTAAAAGGCAGACTCTGTCAGATTGGATTAAAAATGCAAGACAACTTTGTGCTGCCTGCAAGAGATGCATTTAAAAATATATAGACACAAATAGGTTAAAAGTGATTTTTTTTTCCTTAAGGCCAGGCTGTTCTCAAACTCCTGGACTCAGGTGATCCACCTGCCTTGGTCTCCCAAAGTGCCGGGATGACAGGTGTGAGCCACGGGGCCTGGCCAAATAGTCTGAGTTTTGACATTGATGACACTAGTCAAGAGGAAGCTGGAGTGGCTGAGCAGTTCCCTGAGAGCCAAAACCCAACTGTGTGTGAGAGTTGTGTGAGTTTTCAGCCATTACAAAGGCCTTACCACGGGTTTTGTTCCATGGGTCCTGTCTGCCCAGCCTCAGTGCATAGTCTGAGCTCTACAGTCCCCTGGGAGAGTTGTATCAAAGACTCATTCCCCCCACACTTAGGTTCTTACACATACCTGCATTCCCAGCCCAGATACTTTCATGCAGAGGTCCCTGGATCAGGGGGTCCCTGGCAGAGGTCTTTCTTGGCTGCCTCTACTGAGGCCACCTTTTTGGGGGTTCCTGAACATGACATGCTTTTCTCCATTCTTCTTCTTCTTCTTCTTCTGTTTTTTTTTTTTTTTTTTTTGAGACAGAGTATTGCTCTGTCATCCGGGAGGGTGCAGTGGGTGATCTCAGTTCACTGCAACAACCTCCGCATCTACGGTTCCAGTGATTCTCCCGCTTCAGCCTCCTGAGTAGCTGTAACTACAGGCATGTGCCACCTCCTGAGTAGCTGTAACTACAGGCACATGCCACCACATCCAGCTTATTTTTTTATTTTTTATTTTTAGTAGAGACAGGGTTTCACCATTTTGGCCAGGATGGTCTCGAACTCCAGACCTCATGATCCACCCACTTCGGCCTCCCAAAGTGCTGGGATTACAGGTATGAGCCATTGTGCCCAGCTGCTTTTCTCCATTATAACTCAATATTCAGTATCTTCCACTCCTAGCCTTGCCCAGACTCACACCCTTCACTGCAGGGTCCATAAATTCCCACCAAAAGCGAAATAGTAGGATCGTCATGTTTGGCAGCCCCTATCGAAGCAGGGAAACGATCACCCTCATATCCCAAACTCCCCTCCTCAGAGCTGCTCCATGGGGAAAACATGGAACATTCTGGGAGCTGGTACTTCTTCCTGTTTTGCTTCTTGCTTATATTATTGTATAAGTGAATAAAATCTTGATTTTTTTTTTTTTTTTTAGTTTGGTTGCTTTCCTAACTGACCACCTTAAAACCTGGCACCTCAGCTCTCTCTACAGCTCAGCTCTTGACAGAGGCTATATTAATATAATGAAAATAAATCTGAGAGTGAAAAATGTTAACATAGACAGAGTCATTTCACAATGACAAATTGGTCAATTAATGAAAATGTGACAATCCTAAGTGTTTCGAAATACATGAGGGCAAAAACTGATAGATTGCAAGGAGAAATAAACACATCCATAATTGTAGTCGGGAATGTCAATAATCCTTTCTCAATAATTAATTGAACAAGTGGACAGAAAATCAGCAAGGATATAACAGATTTGAACAATACTATCAAACAACTCCTAATGGATATTTTCACAACACTCCATCCAATGGCAGAAGAATACATATTATTTTCAAGTACACATGGGCCATTTATTAAGACTAACTGTATTCTGAGCCATAAAACAATTCCCAGAATATGTAAAAAGATTCAAGTCATACAAATATGTTCTTTGACACAATGAAATCAAATTAGAAATCAGTAGAAGAGGGATAACTGAAAAATACCCAAATATCTGGAAACTATATAACATGCTTCTAAATAACTCACAGTTCAAAGAAGAAATCAAAAGGGAAATTCCAAAATATTCTTAACTGAATGAAAATGAAAATACAGAACATCAGAATCTCTGGGATGCCACTAATGGAACTGTAAAGCACTAAATAACTATTTTACAAAAAAAGAAATGACTCATGGCAATGACCTCAGGATCCATCTCAAGAAATAAATAATAAAAACAAGAGTAAACATTAAACTCAAAGGAAGCGAACAGTAGGAGATAATAAAGATCAAAAGAGAAATCAATAAAATATAAGACAGAAAAACAATACAGAAAATCAACAAAAACAAAGCTGTTACCTTGACAAGAAAAATAAAACAGGGCAGGGCGCAGTGACTCACGCCTGTAATCTCAGCAGTTTGGAAGGCTGGGGCAGGTGGATCACCTGAGGTCAGGAGCTTGAGATAAGCCTGACCAATATGGTGAAACACCATCTCTACTGAAAAATGCAAAACTTAGCTGGATGTGGGAGCACACATCTGTAATCCCAGCTACTCAGGATGCTGAGGCAGGAGAATAATCTGAACCTGAGAGGTGGAGGAGGTTGCCCCATTGAGCCGAGATAACTTCATTGCACTCCAGCTTGGGCAACAAGAGTGAATCTCTATCTCAGAGAGAAAAAAAAAGAAAAAGAAAATGGATAAATCTTGAGATACACTGATTAGTAAAAAAGAGAGAAAAAATTTTCATATTAGGAATGAGAAAAAGGGTATCACTAGTTTCTAAGATATTAAAAGGATAAAAAGGAATATCATTTAAAAAAATTTATGCCTATAAATTTCACAATGGAAATGAAATTAACACATTTCCTAAAACACATAAAATGTCAAAGCTCAGTCACAAATAAACATTCAATAGCTTATATGTTTTAGAAAAATTCAACATAGTGTGCACAGTGGCTCACGCCTGTAATCCCAACATTTTGAGAGGTTGAAATGAGCAGATCACATGAGGTCAGGAGTTTGAGACCAGCCTAACTAACATGGCAAAACCCTGTCACTACTAAAAATTCAAAAAAATTAGCTAGGCATGCTGGCACACACATGTAATCCCAGCTACAAGGGAGACTGAGGCAGGAGTATCGCTTGAACCCAAGAGATGGAGGTTAAAGTGAGCCAAGATTGCACTACTGGGCTCCAGCCCAGGTGACAGAGAGAGACTTCACCTCAGAAAATAAATAAATATATAAATGAAAATAAATTTTTAAAATTTCAATTTGTAGTTAGAAATCTTCCCATAAAGAAAATTCAAGACCCAGATAGCTTTGCCAGTGAATTCTACCAAACATTTAGTGAAGAAATAATACCAATTCTATAGACACTATCCCAGAGAATTTATGAGGTGAGAATACTTGTAAGAGAGCAGAATTACCATGATACAAAAACTTTACAAAGATATAACATAAAACAACTATAGGCCAAGATCCTTCCTGAATATAGAAGAAAAAAATGAAAATTTTAGCAAGTTGAATTCAAAATATGTAAAAAGAATGAAGTATCAAGATAAATTGGGATTTTCCTTCCCAGAAATTCAGGATGATTTTACACTGAAAATAATACAATTCTCTATGTTAGCAAAGAGAAAAATCATATGATCATCTCAAAAGACACAGAAAAAACAGGTGGCAAAAATGTAACACGTATTATTAAATAAAAACTTTCAGGCTGTGCATGGTGGCTCACGCCTGTAATCCTAGCACTTTGGGAGGCCGAGGCGGGTGGATCACGAGGTCAGAAGATTGAGACCATCCTGGCTAACACAGTGAAATCCCGTCTCTACTAAATATACAAAAAATTAGTTGGGTGTGGTGGCAGGCGTCTGTAGTCCCAGCTACTGGAGAATGACGTAAACCCAGGGGACAGAGCTTGCAGTGAGCAGAGATCCAGCCACTGCACTCTAGCCTGGGCAACAGAGTGAGACTCTGATTCAGAAAAACAACAACAAACAAATAAACAAAAAACTTCCAGCAAATGAAGCCTAGAAAAGCATTTCCTCAAACTGATAAAGGGCATCTCTGATAGTTAATACTGAGTGTTAACTTGATTGAATTGAAGGATGTAAAGTGTTTTTCCTTGGTGTGTCAGTGTGGGTTGGCAAGCCACCCAGGTGCTGAGGCAAGAGATCAAGGGCACGAGCTGTTCCAGTATAATAAAATATATAAAATAAGAATAGTCATACTATATATTGATAATAGATATGATTATATATGAATATCAATCATTTATAGCAATAACTCTTTACTCCAATATTATAATAATCCTTGTTCTACAATTATAACTTAGGAAAAACCAGGCCATACAGAGATAGGAGCTGAGGGAACACAGTGAGAAGTGACCAAAAGACGAGAGTGTGAGCCTTCTGTTATGCCCGGGCAAGTCCACTGGAGGACTCCTTGGTCTAGCGGTAATGCTAGTATCTGGGAAGACTCCCATTGTCTAGTGGACCTTGGTCTAGCAGTAGCATCAGTGTCAAGGAAAAACAACCACTATTTAGCAGATTGGGAAAGGAAGCCTACCTTTCCCTACAGTAGTTCAGAGAAGACTCTATTTCTCCATCCCTTGTGGAGGGTCTGACATCAGTCAGGCCTGCCCACAGTTATCCATAGGCCTAAGCGTCTCCCTTTGATGCTGTGCTTCAGTGATCACACTTCTACTCTGCTTTCATGTTCCATCCTGTATACCTAGCTCTGCCTTTTACATAACAGTAGCAAATTAGTGAAAGTACTAAAAGTCTCTGATATGCAGAAATAATGGCATAAGCTGTCTCTCTCTCTCTCCTCTCTTTCTCTTTGCCTCAGCTGCCAGGTGGGGAAGGGCCCCCTGTCCAGTGGACACGTGACTCACGTGACCTTGTCAATCTTTGGAGATGACTCACATTCCTTACCCTTCATATTTTGCCATGTGTCCAATAAATAACAGCACAGCCAGGCATTTAGGGCCACTACCGGTCTCCGTGTCTTGGTGGTAGTGGTCCCAGGGGCCCAGTTGTCTTTTCTGTTAACTCTTTGTCTTGTGTCTTTATTCCTACAATCTCTCATCTCCACACATGGGGAGAAAACCCACTGACCCTAGGGGGCTGGACCCTACAGTCAGTGAGGGTGTTGCCAAAGGAGATTAACATTTGAGTCAGTAGACTGGGAGAGGCAGACCGGCCCTCATTCTGGGTGGGCACAATCTAATCAGCTGCCAGCACAGCTAGAATAAAGCAGGCAGAAGAACATGGAAGAACTAGACTTGTTGAGTCTTCTGGTTTTCATCTTTCTCCTACGCTGGATGTTTCTTGCTTTCAAACATTGGACTCTGGGTTTTTCAGCTTTTGGAATCTCGGACTTAACATCAGTGGTTTGCCAAAGGCTCTCAGGCTTTCAGCCACAGACTAACGGCTGCACTGTTGGCTTCCCTACTTTTGAGGTTTTGGGGCTCAGACTGGCTTTCTTGCTTGTCAGCTTGTAGACGGCCTATCGTGGGACTTCACCTCGTGATCATGTGAGTCAATACCCCTTAATAAACTCTCTTTCATATATACATCTATCCTAATAGTTCTGTCCCTCTGGAGACCCCTGAATAATACAGCATCTATGAAAAATCTATAGCTAACAACATACTTAATGATAAAAGACTGAATGCATTTCCTCTGTAATCAGGACTAAGACAAGGATGTCTGCTCTCACCAGTTGTGTTCAACCTTGTGCTGGAGATTCTGGAACATATAATCAGACATTTAAAAAAAATGCATCCAGAATGGAAGAAATGAAACTGTCTTTATATATAGTCAACATGACCATCTATGTAGAAAATCTAATAGATACCACAAAATAGTTAGAAGTAATAATTTGATATTAGCTAATGTTTTACGATAAAATATCAATATAAAAATCAATTGTGTTTCTACAGACTAGAAAAGAACAATCAGAAGTTGAAATTTTAAAAATATTTTGAATAACATAAAAGTATAAAATACTTAGGGATAAATCTGACATAAGATATGAAAGACTTGTACACTATAAACCATAATACATTGCCAAGAGAAATTAAAGACCTATATAAATGGAGAGATATACCATGGATTAAAAGACTCATTATTGTTAATATGCTAATATCTCCAAATTATGGATTCAATGAAATCCAATCAAAACCATAACAGACACTTTTAGAAATTGACATGATGATTCTAAGATTAATATGGAAATAAAAAAGACTTATAGTAGATGAAACAACTTGGGAAAAGAAGAACTAAATGGATTAACAGTATCTCACTTCAAGACTTATTATTAAGCTACAGTAACCAAAATAGTGGGTGCTGACATCACAATAGATAAGGGATATCATTAAAAATATAGAGAGCCCAGAAAGTGACCTATACATATATGGACTCTGTGTGTGTGTGTGTCTGTATACAAATGTGCAAATACAATTAAGTTGAGAAAGGATAGTATTTTCAACAAATGGTGCTAGAATAATTGGTTACCATAGGCAAAATTCATACTTCACACTATACATAAAAATGAAATGAAAAATGCGTCACAGGCCTTAGTTAGAAACCAAAAACTATAACGTTTCTAGAAGAAAATCTTTGTGACTTTGCATTGGGCAAAGATTTCTTAACTATGACACCAAAAGCATTATCCATAAAAGAACAAACTGATAAACTGGATTTCATTAAAATTTAAAACTTCTGTTCTTCAGATGACACTATTAAGAAAATGTGAAAACAAGCCAGACTGGGAGAAAATATTTGTCTAATAAGAGCCTTCATCCAGAGTTATAAAGAACCCTCAAAACTCAGGTAGAAAAACAATGAAACAATGGGCAAAAGATTTGAACAGACACTTCCACAAAGATGGGAAATAACCACATGAAAACACGTTCAAAATCATTAGTCGTTAGGAAAATGCAAATGAAAGGCACTATATGCCTACAACAATAGCTAAATTTAAAAAGATTGACACCACCACATGTTGTCAAGGAGGTGGAGGAATTGGAACTCATATACTGTTGGAAACAAAAAATTGAAAACAATGTGGCTACTTCTTAAAGAGTCAAATGTATACCTGCAATATGATCCAGCACTTGTATTTATTTATCGAAGAGAACTAAAAGCATATCGTAAAAAGACTCATATATAAATGTTTATAGCAGCTTTATTTGTAAAAGTCCCAAATTGGAAACAACCCAAAGGACCTTAACAGGTAACCAGATAAAGAAACTTTGGTATATTCATACAGTGAATACTATTCAGCAATAAAAAGAAAGGTCTATGGATACATATGACAATATGAATGAATGTTAAAGTAATTATGCTGAGTAAAATAAGCCAGACCCAAACAAGTACTTACTGTATTATTACATTTTTATTAGCCTCTAGAAAATTAAAACTAATCTATATCATAGAAAGGAGATTAGTGTTTGCCTGAGAAGAGGGTACACAGAGAGAGACAAGGAGAGATTACAAACTGGCACAAGGGTACCTTTTGGGGTGATGTATATTGTTCACTATATTGACTGGCTTCATGGGGACATACATATGTCAAAGCTTATCAAACCATACACTAGATATATTTGCGGTTTATTTTATGTCACTTATACTTCAAAATGCTGTTAAAATTCTCCACAAATTAGTTATAGTAGGAATGTTCCTCAACATAATAAAGACCATATTTGACAAGCCCACAGCCAATATCATACTCAGTGGTAAAAAACAGAAAACTTTTCCTCTATGATCAGGAACAAGGGTGTCCACACTCACCACTTCTATCATGCATAGTACTAGATGTGCTACCTAGAGCAGTTAGGCAAGAAAAAGAAAAAGAAATACAAGGTGTTCCAATCAGAAAGGGAGCGGTAAAATTGTCTCTGTAGGTGACATGACCTTGTATATAGAAACTCCACCAAAAAACTGTTAGACCTAAAAAATGAATTCAGCAAAGCTGCAGGATACCAAAATCACCAAAAAAAAAAAAGGAATTGCATTTCTATACACCAACAACAAACTATCTGAAAAAGAAAGAAAGAAAATAATCCTTACAAACACAATAAAAATACTTAGGAATAAATTTAATCAAGAAGTTTAAATATCAATATATTGACAACTATAAAACACTGAGAAAATAAATTGAAGATGACACAAATAAAAAGAAAGATATCACATGTTCTTATATCAGAATGAATATTATTAAAATGTCCATATGACCCAAGGTGATCTATAGGTTCAATGCAATCTCTATCAACATTCTAATGACTGCATTCTTCACAGATAGAGAAAAAATGATTCTAAAATTCATATGGGAGTGGCGCCCAAGATGGTCGAATAGGAACAGCTCCAGCCTCCAGCTCTTAGTGTGAGTGACACAGAAGATGGGTGATTTCTGCACTTTCAACTAAGGTGCAGACTACTACAGCTCCTAGTGTGATGTGTCACACGGCTGGGTACACCCTTAGATGAAGCATCCAGAGCAAGAATCAGACAGCAACACTCGCTGTTCACCAATATTCTAACTTCTGCAGCCTCCGCTGCTGATACCCAGGCAAACAGGGTCTGTAGTGGACCTCAAGCAAACTCTAACAGACCTGCAGTTGAGGGTCCTGACTGTTAGAAGGAAAACTAACAAACAGAAAGGACACCCATACCAAAACCCCATCAGTACATCACCATCATCAAAATCAGAGGCAGATAAAACCACAAACATGGGAAAAAAGCAATGCAGAAAAGCTGGAAATTCAAAAAATTAGAGCGCATCTCATCCTCTAAAGGAACGCAGCTTATCACCAGCAATGGAACAAAGCTGAATGAAGAATGACTGATGAGTTAAGAGAAGAAGGCTTCAGTCGATCAAATTTCTCAGAGCTAAAGAAGGAACTACGTAACCAGTGCAAAGAAACTAAAAACCTTGAAAAAAGAATGGATGAATGGATAACTAGAATAATCAATGCAGAAGAAGACCTTAAAATAACTGATAGAGATGAAAACCATGACATGAGAACTATGTGACAAATGCACAAGCTTCAGTAACTGACTCGATCAACTGGAAGAAAGATTATCAGTGATTGAAGATCAAATGAATGAAATGAAGGGAGAAGAGAAATGTAGAGAAAAAAGAGTAAAAAGAAACGAACAAAACCTCCAAGAAATACAGGAGTATGTGAAAAGACCAAATCTACGTCTGAATGGGGTGCCTAAAAGTGATGGGGAAAATGGAGCCAAGTTGGAAAACACTCTGCAGGATACCGTCTAGTAGAACTTCCCCAACCTAGTAAGGCAGGCCAACATTCAAATTCAGGAAATACAGAGAACGCCACAAAGATACTCCTCAAGAAAAGCAACTCCAAGACACATAATTGTCAGATTCACCAAAGCTGAAATGAAGGAAAAAATGTTAAGGGCAGCCAGAGAGAAAGGTCAGGTTACCCACAAAGGGAAGCGCATCAGACTAACAGCAGATCTCTCAGCAGAAACTCTCCAAGCCAGAAGAGAGTGGGGGCCAATATTCAACATTCTTAAAGAAAAGAATTTTCAACCCAGGATGTCATATCCAGCCAAACTAAGTTTCATAAGTGAAGGAGAAATAAAATGCTTTACAGATAAGCAAATGCTCAGAGATTTTGTCACCACCAGGCCTGCCCTAAAAGAGATCCTGAAGGAAGCACTAAACATGGAAAGGAACAACTGATACCAGCCATTGCAAAAACATGACAAAACGTAAAGTCCATGCTAGGAAGAAAGTGTATCAACTAACGAGCAAAATAACCAGCTAATATCATAATGACAGGATCAAATTCACACATAACAATATTAGCTTTAAATGTAAATGGACTAAATGGTCCAATCAAAGGACACAGAATGGCAAATTGGAGAAAGAGTCAAGACCCCATCAGTTTGTTGTATTCAGGAGACCCATCTCACATGCAGAGACACACATAGGCTCAAAATAAAGGGATGGTGGAAGATCTACTAAGCAAATGGAAAACAAAAAAAGCAGGGGTTGCAATCCTAGTCTCTGATAAAACAGACTTGAAATCATCAAAGATCAAAAGAGACAAAGAAGGCCATTACATAATGGTAAAGGGATCAATTCATCAGTAAGAGCTAACTATCCTAAATATATACGCACCCGATATGGGAGTACCCAGATTCATAAAGCAAGTCCTTAGAGACTTACAAAGAGACTTAGACTCCCATACAATAATAAGAGGAGACTTTAATACCCTGCTGTCAACATTAGACAGATCAATGAGACAGAAAGTTAACAAGGATATCCAGGAATTGAAGTCAACTCTGCACCAAGCAGACCTAACAGACATCTACAGAACTCTCCACCCCAAATCAACAGAATATACATTCTTCTCAGCACCACATCACATTTTTTTTTCCAAAATTGACCACATAGTTGGAAGTAAAGCACTCCTCAGCAAATGGACAAGAATAGAAATTATAACAAACTGTCTCTCATACCACAGTGCGATCAAACTAGAACTCAGGACTAAGAAACTCAATCCAAACTTCTCAACTACATGGAAATTGAACAACCTGCTCCTGAATGACTACTGGGTACATAACAAAATGAAGGCAGAAATAAATATGTTCTTTGAAACCAATGAGAACAAAGATACAACATAGCAGAATCTCTGGAACACATTTAAAGCAGTGTTTAGAGGGAAATTTATAGCACTAAATGACCACAAGAGAAAGCTGGAAAGATCTAAAATTGACACTCTAACATCACAATTAAAAGAACTAGAGAAGTAAGAGCAAACACATTCAAAAGCTAGCAGAAGGCAAGAAATAACTAAGATCAGAGCAGAACTGAAGGAGATAGAGACACAAAAAACCCTCCAAAAATCAATGAATCCAGGAGCTGGTTTTTTGAAAAGATCAACAAAATTGATAGACCACTAGCAAGACTAATAAAGAAGAAAAGAGAGAAGAATCAAATAGACTCAATAAAAAATGATAAAGGGGATATCACCACCCACCCCACAGAAATACAAACTACCATCAGAGAATACTATAAACACCTCTACGCAAATAAACTAGAAAACCTAGAAGAAATTGATAATTTCCTGGACACTTACACTCTCTCAAGACTAAACCAGGAAGAAGTTGAATTCCTGAATAGACCAATAGCAGACTCTGAAAATGAGGCAAAAATTAATAGCCAACCAACAAAAAAATTCCAGAACCAGACAGATTTACAGTCAAATTCTACCAGAGGTAAAAGGAAGAGCTGGTACCATTCCTTCTGAAACTACTCCAATTAATAGAAAAAGAGGGAATCCTCCCTAACTCATTTTATGAGGCAAACGTCATCCTGATACCAAAGCCTGGTAGAGACACAACAAAAAAGGAGAATTTTAGACCAATATCCCTGATGGACACCGATGCAATAATCCTCAATAAAAGACTGGCAAACCTAATGCAGTAGCACATCAAAAAGCTTATCCACCATGATCAACTGGCCTTCATCCCTGGGATGTAAGGCTGGTTTAACATAACGCAAATCAGTAAACATAATCCAGCATATAAACAGAACCAAAGACAAGAACCACATGATTATCTCAATAGATGCAGAAAACAGCTCTGACAAAATTCAACAGCCCTTCATGCTAAAAACTCTCAATAAATTCAGTATTGATGGAACATACCTCAAAATAATAAGAACTAGTTATGACAAACCCACTGCCAATATCATAATCAATGGGCAAAAATTGGAAGCATTCCCTTCGAAAACTGGCAGAAGACAGGGATGCCCTCTCTAACCACTCCTATTCCACATAGTGTTGGAAGTTCTGGCTAGGGCAATCAGGCAAGAGAAAGAAATAAAGGGTATTCGGTTAGGAAAAGAAGAAGTCAAATTGTCCCTGTTTGCAGATGACATGATTTTATATTTAGAAAACCCCATTGTCTCAGCCCAAAATCTCTGTAAGCTGATAAGCAACCTCAGCAAAGTCTCAGGATACAAAATCAACATGCAAAAATCAAAAGCATTCTTGTACACCAGTAACAGACAAACAGAGAGCCAAATCATGAATGAACTCCAAATTCACAATAGCTTCAAAGAGAATAAAATACCTAGGAATCCAACTTACAAGGGATGTAAAGGACCTCTTCAAGGAGAACTACAAACCACTGCTCAGTGAAATAGAAGAGAACACCAACAAATGGAAGAATACAGCATGCTCATGGATACGAAGAATCAATATTATGAAAATGGCCATACTGCCCAAAGTGATGTATAGATTCAATGCCATCCCCATTGAGCTACCAATGACTTTCTTCACAGAATTGGAAAAAACTGCTTTAAAGTTCATGTGGAATCAAAACAGAGGCCGCATTGCCAAGACAATCCTAAGCCAAAAGAGCAAAGCTGGAGGCATCATGCTACCTGACTTCAAACTACACTACAAGGCTACAGTAACCAAAACAGCATGGTACTGGTACCAAAACAAAGATATAGACCCATGGAACAGAACAGAGCCCTCAGAAATAATACCACACATCTACAGCCATCTGATCTTTGATGCTCATGGATACGAAGAATCAATATTATGAAAATGGCCATACTGCCCATTCTTGACAAAACAAGAAATGGGGAAAGGATTCCCTGTTTAATAAATAGTGCTGGGAAAATTGGCTAGCCATAAGTAGAAAGCTGAAACTGGATCTTTCCTTACTCCTTATATGAAAATTAATTCAAGATGGATTGGAGACTTAACTATTAGACCTAAAATCGTAAAAACCCCAGAAGAAAGCCTAGGTAATACCATTCAGGACATAGGCATGGGCAAGGACTTCATGTCTAAAACACCAAAAGCAACAGCAACAAAAGCCAAAAGTGACAAATGGGATCTAATTAAATTAAAGAGCTTCTGCACAGCAAAAGAAATTACCATCAGAGTGAACAGGCAACCTACAGAATGGGAGAACATTTTTGCAATCTACTCATCTGACAGAGGGCTAATATCCAGAACCTACAAAGAACTCAAACAAATTTACAAGACAAAAACAAACAACCCCATCAAAAAGTGGGCAAAGGACATGAACAGACACTTCTCAAAAGAAGACATTTATACAGCCAACAGGCACATGAAAAAATGCTCATCATCACTGGCCATCAGAGAAATGCAAATGAAAACCATAATGAGATACCATCTCACACCAGTTAGAATGGCCATCATTAAAAAAATCAGGAAACAACAGGTGCTGGAGTGGATGTGGAGAAATAGGAGCACTTTTACACTGTTGTTGGGACTGTAAACTAGTTCAACCATTATGGAAAACAGTGTGGCGATTCCTCAAGGATCTAGAACTAGAAATACCATTTGACCCAGCCATCCCATTACTGGGTATATACCCAAAGGATTATAAATCATGCTGCTATAAAGACACATGCACACGTATGTTTATTGCAGCACTATTCACAACAACAAAGACTTGGAATCAAGCCAAACGTCCATCAGTGACTGAGTGGATTAAGAAAATGTGGCACATATACACCATGGAACACTATGCAGCCATAAAAAAGGATGAGTTTGTGTCCTTTGCAGGGACATGGATGCAGCTCGAAACCATCATTCTCTGCAAACTATCGCAATAACAGGAAACCAAATACCTCATATTCTCACTCATAGGTGGGAATTGAGCAATGAGATCACTTGGACCCAGGAAGGGAAACATCATACACTGGGGCCTATTGTGGGGAGGGGAAGGGGGGAGGGATATCATTAGGAGATATACCTAATGTAAATGATGAGTTAATGGGTACAGCACACCAACATGGCACATGTATACATATGTAACAAAACTGCACATTGTGCGCAGGTACCCTAGAACTTAAAGTATAATAATAATAAAAAAATACAGCTGAAAGGATGTTGTAAAAAAATAAATAAAAAAAAAATAAAATTCATATGGAACCACAAAAAACCTTGAATAACAGAAGCAATCTTTAGAAACAAGAGCAAAGCTGGAGGCATCACATTTCCTGATTTCAAACTATGTTACAAGGCTATATTAATCTAAACAGCATGGTACTGGCATAAAAACAAACACATAAACTAAAAGAACAACGTAAATTTGAACAGTAGAGGTACATTTATATGTGAATATTCTTCTGTTTCTGCCACACCTGAGACAGCAAGACCAATCCTCCTCTTTCTTCTCTTCTTCAGTTTACCCAACAGGAAGACAAGGAGGATGAAGGTCTCTCCACTTTGACTTAAAAAATAGTAAATATATTTTCTTTTCCTTACGATTTTCTTAAAAACATTGTCTTTTCTATAGTTTAGTGTAAGTATACAGCATATAATGCATGTAACATATAAAATACACGTTAATCAACTGTTTGCTATTGGTAAGGCTTCTGGTCAATAGTAGGCTATTAGTAGTTAATTTTTCAGGGATTCAAAAGTTTATGCAAGAGCTGGCCACAGTGGCACACACCTGTAGTCCCAACTACTCAGGAGCCTGAGGTAAGAGGATCCCTAAAACCCAGTAATTCAAGGCCAATCTGGGCAACATAATGAGACCCCATGTCTTAAGAGAAAGTTATGTGCTGAGTTGTGACTGTGAAGTGGTCAGTGCTCCAACTTCATGTTATTCAAGGGTCAACAGGATATTATATGCAGAATCTAAGAGAGACTTGAAGTCATCAAAACATAGAGTACAATGGCAGTTGCCAAAGAATGACGGTGGGGGAAATGGGTAGATTTTGACCTAAGGGCAGAAACTTTCAGTCATAAATGAGCAATTTCTGAGAATCTAAGTATATATGTGATAATGTATATATTAATTTGATTGTAGTAATCATTATACAATGTATTAGGTTGGTACAAGCAAACTGCACTGGCCTAATATATGTATATCAAATAATTACATTGTACACCTTGAATATTACAATCTTCACCGATTAAATAAAAATAAAAATGGTCAGATGAGTTTAACAATTAAGAGTAAGACAGAAGGAAAAGTCAGTTAAGATTTTGTTTGTAGTTAGAGAAGAAATAGAGCCAAATATGTAAAATTTCCTTGTTCAATTAAAAATCATTTAAAAGCACTAATGTGAATGTATGCTAATTGTGCAATGGTTTTGTACAGTGTGGTCATCTACAAGTTCAAATGCTACACAAGTATTTAAAAAACCATTGTGAGAATGTTTAGAGTCTAATGCTGAGTAAAGGAGATTGAAAGATTGTGCCTAAACTAATGGGTGACAACTTTCCTTCTTACTATTAAAACTTGTTTTGAGCAATACTTAGTAATAAAATAGGAATGGAAATATTTTAAGGCTATTAATTTTTAATCAATGACTTAAAGACAGTCACTCATTTTTTTCTAAATGATTCAAAACCTAAACAGGTGGTATGGAGGAAAACCCAGCACTTTTTGAGAAGTTTGAATAACAGGCAATTGACCACATCAAACAAATTGATCTCTAGGTAGACGTTGAAAATCCCTCCTCTAAAATGCTTGAAACCAGAAGTGTTTTGGATTTGGCATTTTAAAAAATATTTACATATACATAATGGCATATCTGGGAATGAAACCCAAGTCTAAACATGAAATTCATTTATGTTTCATATATACCTTAGACACATAGTCTGAAGGTAATTTTATACAACATTTTAAATAATTTTGTGTATGAAACTGTGTACACTGAATCATCTGAAAGTAAACTTTCACTATATCATGTTAGCAACTCAAACACTCAGATTCAGGGGCATTGCTGGATTTGGAATTTTTGAATTAGGGATGCTCAACCTGTACTGATTTTAAAAGAAGGCTTTCCTGGGAATGATATGGCCCAATAGCAATAGCAACTGCCATTAAAACCAAAAAGCTAGATTGAAATATTATCAGAATAAGTTGCCACATCACTAATTATTCACTAAAACACTTCTATTCAAAATGCCCAATTTTTGTGTATTGCTGAAATAAGACCTGAGACCAGGTATCACAAATTTACAAATGTATCACTTAAGCTTTTTAAAACTTTATTACCAGGATCCCTGGTCCTCTGGGTGCCATGACAACTCCAACTGGAAAAATAAATGAAATTCCCTTTGGCTAGAAACTGTGTTCATGTCATTCATGAGGCCCCTAGGTGTCTACTGAAGATGATATAAGCTACAGTTTACAAAATCATGTTGCATTTGTTCCATAAGCCCACTGAACACCTGTTTTGTAGCTGGTTCCCCATGCTGGGCATACAAGAATGAATAAAACACAGTCTCTGCCCTGGAAGAATTTACAAAGAAATTGTGGTTCTACAGGTGCTGTGGAACTGCAAAGAGCACGTATGTGTTAGCTTAATGGTATCTTTCTAACATAAAAACTTTTTTTATTTTATGTCTTCTGTTTTCACATTGTCATTGCAAAAAGAAAAAAAAAGCAACTCAATTCAGAAAAGAATAAACAAGATTATTTAAAACTCTCTGAAATCGTACCATCAAGAAACAAGCATTGCTAACATTTGGTGAACATCTTTCTTGAGCATTCATGTATTAAACACATGAGAATTATATTCTAAATGCTATTTTTATAAACTCAGTACTATTTTTCAACATTCCGTTTCCTAAGCAGCAGCATGTAGTAGAGCTCATGAGACACTGCATCTTATTTTAAAGTGATGTCAGCTATTATCATTTATATGGGTTGGCCCATAATGAAAGTCTGCAGAATCTAACGCAAGCCACCTATGTTCATTCACCTCCACCTTATCTTGTAGGTGCTGCCTCTTGTACCAGTGTGCAAGGAACCTTGACCTTATAACTAAAAGGCCTTGCTTCTGGTGCTGACCATGTTCTGACCCTCGGCCATCCCTTAAACCTCCCTAAGTTCCAATGTTCTCTTCTGTAAAATGAGGGTTGTAAATATTTGCACTGATAGTCTTCTTCCCACTGGCTATTCCCTCTACCAAAAACTGGGCTGCTTGACCTTCAGGCATCTACAGGCCAGTGGGGGAGACAGGTAAGAAAAAACGAAATTGCAAAACACTGTCAAGGGCTACCTCTACTCTAAAACCCTAACAGTTTGTTCTCAAATTAGTATCTAGAGTGACTCTTTAAATACATAAATCAAATCTTGCCACTTGTATTAGTCTGTTCTCATAATGCTAATAAAGACTGGGTAATTTATAAAGAAAAAGAAAAAGAGGTTTAACGGACTCAGTTCCACCTGGCTGGGGTGGCCTCACAATCATGGCAGAAGGTGAAGGAGTAGCAAAGGTATTTCTTACATGGTGTTAGGCAAGACAGTATGTTCACGGGAACTGCCCTTTATAAAACCATCATATCTCATGAAACTCATTCACCATCATGAGAATAGCATAGGAACAACCTGCCCCCATGATTCAATTACCTTCCACCAGGTCCCTCTCCCGACTCATGGGGATTATGGAAGCTACACTTCAAGATGAGATTTCAGTGGGGATACAGCCAACTGCTCTACTTAAAAATACTTCAGTGGCTCTGAACTCATTGAGTGAAATCCAATGTCCTCCTTATGATCTCTGAGGGCATTTGTGATCTGGCCACTCATTACCAATCTGTCCTCACTCCTGCCACTGTGTTCCTCCCTCATTCCACCTCTGCCACAGACAACCTTGCTGTTCCTCAAAATTGCTAGGCATGCTTTTTCCTCAGACCTTTTGCAATGGCCGTCCCCACTGTCTGCAATGCTCTTCCCCAAGGTATCAGTATGATTTCCTACTTGACCTCTTTTAAGTCTTTGCTTATTTATAACTTTCTGAGTAAGGCCTGCTGTGACCATTCTATTTAAAATGGAAATCCCACTCTGCTGAAGCCATCTGGATCTCCCTTGCCACCTTGCTCTAGTACTACTTCCTAACCTTCCATATGTGTCACTCCTTATTCTCCTTATCGTCTTTTTCCTTGACTAGAACACAAGCACTACAAGGGCAAACATTTTTGTATGCTTTGTTTCCTGATGCTTCTGTCTTAATGTCTAGTGTAGTAGATGCCAAACAAATGCTTGTTGAATTAATTGGACAGAGTTGAACAGAGAATGGAAGGTGGGAAGACTCCCTCGTCACACAACTCTGGTGGCACCCTTCACATAGTAGTTCATGTGATGGCATCTCCTGGAATTGTGTAACTGCACAGGCTTCACAGCTGTGTGGCAACCCCAACAGCAACTATGGAAGTACTTTGTCAAAGAGTATGAATTATTAAACAAAAATATTTTTTTCTAGTAATGAATATATATATATATAAAAGGAAAACAATCATCTCAGATTCTTCCATCTAGTGATAATACTTTCATTAATATTTGCTGAACATCCTTCTAGACACTCCTGCACTGATATTTATACATAACAAATCTTCATTTTGCATGTGACATCATATCATAAATGCTATACTAATATCTGCTTTTATTTTTACCCAATATTATATTACAGTGAGTTCTGTGTGTCAGTAAATATAAATCCATATCCTCTCTTTAAACAAGGGGTCTGAAAATTAAGGCTCATAAGCCAAATCCATCTTTTTTTTTTTTTTTGTAAACAAAGTTTTATTGGAACATGAACGTGCTGATTCGTTTATGTACTACCTATGGCTGTTTCTGCGCTACTATGGCAGAACTGATTATTTCTGACAGAAGCCATCCACAAATCTACAATACTTACTATCTACTCTTTTCCAGGAATGTTTGCCAGCCCTGCTTCAAAGCTGAGTATTAAATGGTATGAAAATACTCTATTTTAATTATTCCTCTATTAGAACATATTTACCTTGTTCCAATTTTTTTGATGAATAGGTTGTATATACATATTTCAACTCATGTCCAGTATGTTACTTTAGGATAACTTCCTAAAAGTGGATTGGCTGGGTCCAGACATGAACTCTGTAAAGGTTCTTGATTCACATGATTAGAATGCCCACAGCATGGAACCCTCATCTATTTCTGGACTTTTGTATCTCTTTATGTAGTTCGGTTTTGTTTAATTGACTCAAGTAAAATTAGAGCTTGTGTGAACTCAACTAAGGGTAACAGGAATTTCCACCCACAATCCAGCCAGTAGTTTGCCAGAGGCCAAGAGAGATCCTGTCCAGGCAGCTCCAAAGAGGCCAGGGATCTGTTGAGGAATGGAGAAACGCAGAGGCTAAAAACTTAGAAGAGAGCAGCCAGGGACGATGCAGGATCCTTTGACCATGCCAAAAGATCTGAACTCTGGGCCACATCTGTCCTTTTGACCCCATCCAGATACCAAGAGTTTAGCCATCCATGCTCCACACCGCTGTAGCTTTTCTTCTCCTGTGAACCTGTAACTGTGTCTCATTAGATTCCTCTGAAATTTGTTATTGATTATCTAGGAAATAAATATAACCAACTTTTTGTCTATTTCCCAATTGTTACGACTGGTGGAAATAATCAGCATAAAATAAAACCGACAACAGATGATAAAACACATGGCAACATTGCTATTAATTAAAAATGGACAGAAAACTCACATCCTTTTAATAGAATGTATTCAAATTTTATTTTTGTTTTTACTTGTTATTTCAATAGCTTAAGGGGTTCAAGTGGCTTTTGGTACATAGATGAATTGTATAGTGGTGAAGTCTGAAACTTTAGTGGACCCATCACCTGAGTAGTGTATATCGTACACAATACGTAGTTTTTCAGTCCTCATGCCTCATCCACCTTCTCCCCTTTTGATTCTCCGACTTCCATTGTGTAACTCTGAATGTCTTTGTGTCCTTATATCTTAGAATATTTTTTAAAATTCTGCACAGATATTATTATATACTTATTTCTAACAATTCTGGGGAGGTAAACATTATTGTACCATTTCAAAGTCTTTTTTATAAAGTGTACATTTCATAGCAAATAAGATTTTAGTTTGACTACATAAATTTACATGTGAGTTTTGTTGGGTTTATAGGCCATATTATTTTTTACACATCTACTATATTTTTTAATGGGCTTCTGGGGAGGATTTTATAATGTTATGCTAGCTTTTCTTATTTTTATTGGAATATGCTGTTTATTGAAGATTTCCTATGTCAAAGAAACAAAGGAGAAAAATAAAATTAGAAATTAGTCATGGCCTCTATGGAGTGCTGTCACCAATGTGCAAATACCAGAAGCAAATTATTTTTGTTTTATTTTTATTGGTATGGCTCATATGGTGACTTCATTTAAAGACACTGTCCCCAAAGTTGAATTATACATGAAAGCAAATACGGGAGACAGGAAGCAGGAAAGGAAAAGAGCAAAATCAATAAAGCGACATCTCAAGTACCATGAATGATCCTGTTATTTTTTCCCTCTCATCAGGGCTGACTCAAGGCCAGGGCTGCAAAATACAGAGAAATATCAATTAAAAACTAAACTGTCTGAAATGACTGTGGTCACACAGGTGAAATTTTCTTGAGAGAAAAAACAAACTTGTTGGCTTCTTGAGGGCAGAAATATTGTTGTAGCATCTCTATATTGCCAACACTTAGTAAAGAGCTAGTATAGTTCTTTTTGAATAAATGAATGGGTAAGGAAAAAAATAACATGCAAATGAAAATATGTCATGATTTACAAACTTGGGACTTGTCTGTCTAGTCTTGCTCAGTGGTTCTCAACCTCGACCACACGTTAGAATCATTTAGAGAGTTATTTTTTCTTCACTTTTTACTGATGTATTATACGTATTATATACAGAAAAGGACACATTTCTAGGGGAGCTTTTAGAAACTGCTAATGACACCCAGGCCGGGCGTGGTGGCTCACGCCTGTAATCCCAGTACTTTGGGAGGCCAAGGTGGGTGGATCACGAGCTAAGGAGATCAAGATCACCCTGGCTAACACAGTGAAACCCCATCTCTACTAAAAACACAAAAAATTAGCCAGGCATGGTGGTGGGTGCCTGTAGTCCCAGCTACTCAGGAGGCTGAGGCAAGAGAATAGCGTAAACCCAGGAGGCGGAACTTGCAGTGAACCAAGATTGCGCCACTGCACTTCAGTCTGGGAGACAGAGTGACACTGTCTTGGGGGAAAAAAAAAAAAGATTTGGAAATTTCTTATAAAGTTAAACAGATACTTACGGTATGACCCAGCAATTCCACTTCTATGCATTTACGCAAGAGAAATGAAAACATATCTCCACACAAAGACCTACAAGAATGTACATGGAAACTCTATTCATAAGTCAATACATGGAAACAGCCCAGATACCCATCAACAGGTAAATGGTTAAACAAAATGTGGTACCTCCATACAACGAAATACTAATCAGTAGTAAAAAAGAATAAACTAAGGATATATGTAACAATATGATGACTCTCATAAACATGCTGAGTGAAAGAAGCCAGACTGATTCCGTTTATATGAAATTATCAAATAATCACCATTAATCTATAGTACCAGATCAGGGGTTGCCTGGGATTAAATGTATGGTATTTGAGGATGATAGAAATATTCTATACTTGATTAGAATGGTGTTTATAGGGAGGATACTTATCAAAATTCATTGCACTGTACACTTAAATGCATTTTGTTGTACATAAATCACTACCTTGGAAGGATGGATACAAAAAAAAACTACTGACACTGAGACTCCACCTCAGACCAATTAAATTAGAATCTCTAATGGAATCCAGACATTAGACCTATTTAAAAGAGCTCTCTGAGTTGTCTGATGTGTAGGAAGGGGTAAGAACCAGTGGCCTTAATTTAAGAGAATATCAGGAGAAAATAAAATAACAAAATAAATTTTTAAAGAGTGACATGAAGGATCACGGATGATTTTCATTTTCTTCTTTAAGCTACTGTTTATTTTTGGATTTTTTCCATCATGAATTACATGCATAATTTTAAAAGACAGTGTTATTTTATTTACCTATTCTATTCCTCTCATCCTCTCCAATTTTGTCCTATCATTCATTTTGGTTCAAAATCATATATGTTCAGATAAGCCATTATCTGACATTCATTCATCCAAAGCTGATTAATCATCCTCCTATGCAAAGGACTGTTTTAGGAACCAAAGGTGCAAAAAATGACAAATAAATCTACTCCAGGCAATCAAAGATATAGGTGACATAGATGCACACATTTATTTTTAAAAGAATCTCCAAATATTGTAGTAGCACAAAGATGACAAGAAATAAGAATATGTTAATTTATTCTTGTGTGTTTCCAGAAAATGGTGTGAAAATTTCTTTAAAAACTTAAAATGCACCTAACATAGGACCTTGATGTTCAATTCCTGGGTGTTTGCCCAAAATAAATAAAAGCATACATCTACACAAAGACTTATACACTAATGTTAATAGTAACTTTATTTGCAATAGCCCCAAACTTGAAATAGCCCAAATGCCCATCAGTAGAAGAATGGAAACACAAATTGTGGAAAATCCTTATTATGAAATACTACTCAGCAATAAAAAGGTAGAAACTGATATATGCAACAATATGGATGAATCTAAAAATTGAATGAAAAAAGTCACAGATCAAAGAGTTTATACTGTATGATTGTATTCATATAAACTTCTAGAAAGCTTGAACTAATTTATAGTGACAGAAAACATCATTAGTTGAGGGTGAGGTGGTGAATGAATTACAAGAAATTATCTTCACTGTTTGGTTTCACAGTTGTATACATATGTCAAAACTCAGCAAGTTGTACAATCTAAATACCTGCAGTTTATAAACAGCAATTATGCTGCAACGAAGCTGTCACAATTAAAAGGAGGGAGGGAAGGAAGAAAAAGTGAAACCAACAAGGCTGTGAATGGGCCTGAGTGAGACCCACGTCAATCAATTTGTATCTTTGCTAACAATAGAGAATCATTTTGTGGGTCTGGGCTAGGGAGAAGAATCTGGTGTCTTCCTAGGTTTTAGAGTTTGTTACTAATAGGAGAAGCAGCCAGTGGACAGGAGGACACCTGGGATGGGCCTTCTTTGAACATGAGAAGAATCTGTTTGGATGACAGACATATCAAGAAAACATGCAGCGGAGTCCCAGCACTTCTGTTCTCACTGATTCTTTGGATTAAGTTAGTGATTTCAATCACTTATTCAACAAACAAAAAGATACCAAGACCTTTTAGTGGGGGAAACAATTGTCTTTAATGGTGCTGGGACAACTGAATATCCAAATGCAAAAGAAGGAAGTCGAGACCCTACTATATAAAAAGTTAACTCAAGATGAATCAATAACCTAAATATAATATAAAGCTAAAACTGTACCCCTTAGAAGAAAACATAGCTGTAAATATTCATGAAAGTGGATTTGGCAACAGATTATTACACATGACACGAAAAGCATGAAAAGCAAAAATAAATAAATTATATTTTGTCAAAATTTTAAAATTTTATGCATCATAGGAAGGACATTACCAAAAAAGTAAAAATCCAGTCTACAAAATGGGTGAAAATATTTTTGAATCATATTTTTGATAAAGATCCAGTATTGAGAGCATATATATAAACAACTTTCAACAACTATAACAAACCTAACAACCCAATTTAAAAATGAGCAAAAGACTGAATAGATATTTCTATAAAGAATATATACAAATGGCAAACAAACATGTTTTACAAGTGGTCAATAATATTATTCATTAGGGAAATGCAAATAAAAGCCACAATTAAGTATCACTTCACAGCCTCTACTATGGGTATACTTTTTTAAAAATGGAAAATAACAAGTGCTGGTGAGAAATTAGAACTTGAACATTGCTGATTTTAATGTAATATGGTTAAACTGCTGTGGAAAAGAGTTTGGAAATCTCTCAAATGATTAAACAGAGAATTACCATATGACCCTTAAGTTCATCTCTGTGTATACACTGAGGAGAATTAAAAATAAGAATTCAACAAAAAATAATAGATGCTGGTGAGATTGTGGAGAAAAGGGAACGCTTATACTCCAATGGTGGGAGTGTAAATTCGTTCAACCCTTACGAAAAGCAGTATGGCAATTCCTCAAAGAGCTAAAAGCAGAACCACCATTTGACCCAACAATGCTATTACTGGGTAAATACCCAAAGAAATATAAATAATTCTACCATAAAGAAAAATGCACACAAATGTTCACTTCAGCAATATTCACAATAGCAAAAACAAGAAATCAATCTAAATGTCCATCAATGGCAAATTGGATAAAGCAAATGTGGTATATATACACTATCAAATACTATGTAGCAATAAAAAAAGAACAAGATGATGTCTTTTGCAGGAATGTGGATGGAACTGTCTGGAGGCCATTATTCTCAGCAAACTAGTGCAGGAACAGAAAACCAAATACTGCATGTTCTCTCACTTATCAGTGGGAGCTAAATGAGGAGAACTTTTTTTTTTTTTATACTTTAAGTTCTAGGGTACATGTGCATAACGTGCAGGTTTGTTACATATGTATACTTGTGCCATGTTGCTGTGCTGCACCCATCAACTCGTCAGCACCCATCAACTCGTCATTTGCATCAGGTATAACTCCCAATGCAATCCTTCCCCCCTCCCCCCTCCCCATGATAGGCCCCGGTGTGTGATGTCCCCCTTCCCGAGTCCAAGTGATCTCATTGTTCAGTTCCCACCTATGAGTGAGAACATGCGGTGTTTGGTTTTCTGTTCTTGTGATAGTTTGCTAAGAATGATGGTTTCCAGCTGCATCCATGTCCCTACAAAGGACACAAACTCATCCTTTTTTATGGCTGCATAGTATTCCATGGTGGGATTGTAAAGTAGTTCAACCATTATGGAAAACAGTATGGCGATTCCTCAAGGATCTAGAACTAGATGTACCATATGACCCAGCCATCCCATTACTGGGTACATACCCAAAGGATTATAAATCATGCTGCTATAAAGACACATGCACACGTATGTTTATTGCGGCACTATTCACAATAGCAAAGACTTGGAATCAACCCAAATGTCCATCAGTGATGAGAACTTTTGAATACGAAGAAGGAAACAATAGGCACTGGGGAGACCTTGAGAGAAGAGAGAGGAGCAGAAAAGGTAACTGTTGGGTATTGAGCTTAATTCCAGGCTGATGCAATAATCTGTACAACAAACACCCCATGACATGAGCTTATCTATGCAACATACCTTCACATGTGCACCCAAAACTAAAATAAAAGTATTAAAAAAAGAAAATAGGGACTCAAATAAGTATACATGCACACATGTTTATAGCAACACTATTTATAATAACCAAAGGTGGAAACAGTCTAAATTTCCAGCAGGGAGAATGGATAAACATAATGTGGTATATTCATAGAATGGAATATTATTCAACCATAAAAAGGAATGAAGTGTTTGATACATGCTACAATGTATGCTAAGTGAACAAAATATACTAAGTGAAAGCAGACAAAAGGTCACATACTGTATGATTCCATTTATATGAAATATCCAGAAAACGTAAGGGAGCACATTGGTCGTTTCCAGGGATTTCAGGTGTAGTGGGATGGGGAAAAATTACTTAACAGTATTTTTACTTTGGCATGATGAAAACATTTTAGAACTAGATAAAGGTCCTGTTTGTATGACATTATGCATGTACTTAGTACTACTTTAAAATGGTTAATTTTATTATTTTAATTTCACCTCAACATATTATTTTTTAAAAAGGTTCTCCATATTCTAAACATATCACATCTGTTCTGTGTAAACCACTGCATTCTAAGAAAACAGCATGGAGTAAGATGGGATTGAAGTTTAAGTGACAGAAGAATTTAGGGTGGTAGTTAAACTGGGGGGCTCTGCAGTCAGATGCCTGACTTTGTAGCTAATTAGCTCTGTGACATTAGGTAAGGTATTTTATAAGTATTTGTGTTCTCATACATAAAAAATAAAAACAATATCTAACTTCACTAGGATGTTGTAAGGATTAAATGAGGTGAGTTACTTAACAAAATTTTGTAGAGAGCCTGACATATGGTAAATTTTAGCTCAACCTATTCTAAGTGAATTTTTTTCTCCCTCAAATTTTAAGTTGTCCTCAAATTTCATATTATAGTCCTAGTTATAGCTTTTATAAAGCTCAGTAAAAATACTTCTATCTCTTTGATTAATTAAGAGCAAGGCTGACTAGAAGCCCCTAGTGCTTGTTTCCATCAGAAACAAGAATGACTAAAAAAGACCCTACTTTTTAATAAGAATAACTGAAGGAGAGTTCCAGACAAAATCAGAGAAGAGCAGGAACCTGATAAGCACAGAAACAGAATAGCCACAAAGAGAACGGAGGAAATGTCAGGCCTTCACCACTCCCTCCCCAAATTGAGATAAGCTGGGAACAAAGAGGAATTTCTCCACACAGTGAGGAAGTAAGCAAGTGAACCCCAGCAACCCCCAATACCACCTTGGACACGCATAGACCTCACTATGGCAAAGGTGCCCTGTAGTCATCACAGGCAGTATCTAAGCCCAGTTGAAGGAACTGTCTAGAGCCCACAAAGCTGTGTGCTCTCCAGAGAAGCAGTTAACACTACTTTCCCCTCTGTGGCCCATATGGTTACTGTGCTACACCATCTTGCAGCTAGACCTATGGCTTGCACAGGGTGCAAGTAGGCACAGGTCCCCTTCATCCCTGAGGCTAAACTGCCACCAAAACAACCCCAGACTAGTGACTGAACATCCCCAAGGTGAGCTGTAAGCAGCTGTTACACCCTTCCTAGTGGGGCCAAGTGGAGCTGATCCACCTACTCTTTCCCTGACCCCTCAGGCCAGATATGAAACAGTACTCTGCCTCCTAGAAAACAATACCTTAGATACTTTGAGCAGTCATGCCTCCCTGTGCCTAAGTTTTAGCAGTGCCCTGTATCCCAGAAAATGGTGTCTGGGCCAAGTGGGGAATCAGTGCCCTGGCCAAGCTGAGCAGCTGTATATCTCATGGCTAAACTGCTGTAGTACCCTGCATCCCAGAGAAACAAAACAGTGGATGAAATGAGACAATGTGGCTTACAGGCCAAACAACTCTACTTTCCTAAGTACCTGGAGAGCTGGACTAGACACTTAGAGCTTGAGCTCTGAGACACCCCTCTTTCTGGGAAGTAAAATCACCATGGTGCTATTTTCTGCCTAACAGGGCCCAAAGGACAGCTGTGCTCCACTATTCAGGGTACTTGCTACTGCTACACCTGGCCTCAGAGAGTCTGAATACTGCTGACTCCACCATCACAATGTCTAGAGGAGGAGGAGGAGCTGCCTCCACAGCCCCAACCTGCTCAACGTTGCCATTGATCCCTATTGGCTTGGGTTAGTGAATTGCAGCACTACCCTGCTACCTAGGCCCAAACATCCAGAGCAACACTTCTTCCCCAGAGCTGGTCCAGTGCTATTCCCTGACTACTAGGGATAGAATCACAGCTACAACCCAAATCCTTGGACCCAAGCTTCTAGAGAGGACCTCAGAGTCGCAGATCCTGGCTCTTTGGGCAACTTGCATTCAGCCTCACCACAGAGAACAAATAAACACCCCAAGACCCAAGTGCCGCAAAAAGTTCATGAGACCTTCAGCCTAGGATGCTAGCACCATTCAGAGCACCTAAACCTGGAACCCAGCTATAGCTACTTACAGGCCATGTCAGATCTGTCTCGTAAAGGGATACTCTAGCCTAAATCTCCCCAATGTGTGGAAAATGAGAATGAAGAAACCCCCCAATACCTTTGACACAGAGGATATTAACAACCTATGCCACCAAGACTACCACAAACTTTTATGGCCTAGGCAACTGAGGTACCCACAGCTACTGCTGACATTGAATGCAGCCAAAGAAGCTACATGAGGTCACACCACTGCACCTGTCTTGAAACGCAGTCACTATACCCTTCTCAACTGGCACATTAAAACTCAGATGCACATGAATGTCTCCCTGTACAAAAGCAAGATAAAAGCATAAGTCACATATAAGGGAGTCTCCATTAGACTCGCAGTGGATTTCTCTTCAGAAATCTTACAGGCCAGGAGAAAATGAGATGATATAATTCAAAGTATTAAAAAAAAAAAATCAGTCAAGAATACTATTCCCAGCAAAGCAATCTTTCATAAATGAGGCAGAAATCAAGTCTTTCTAAGGCAAGCAAAAACTGAGGAGATTCATCACTACTAGACTGGCCTTACAAGAAATGCTCAAGGAAGTCCTATATCTGGAAGTAAAAAGATGATAATCACTACTATAAAGACACACACAAGTATAAAGATCACTGGTAGAGCAGATATACAAAGAAAGGAAAAATAATCAAAACTTACCACCATAGAAAACTACCACACTGCAATGATAAACAAGAAGACAGAAATAAATGAACAAAGGATATACAATACAACCAGAAAATAATTAACAAAATGACAGGAGTAAGTCCTCACCTCTATCAATAATACCTTGAATTTAAACGATTAAATTCCTCACATAAAAGACTTAGGCTAGCAGAATGGATTGAAAAAAAACAAAAATGACCCAACTGTATGCTGCCTACAAGTAACTGACTTCACCTGTAAGGATACTTGTGTGATTATATAGACTGGAAGTGAAGGAATAGAAAACGATATTCCTTGTGAACAAAAACCAAAAGTGAGTTGGAGTAGCTATACATATCAAATGAAACAAACTTAAAGTCAAAAACTGTGAAAAGAGACCAAAAACATCATTAAGTAATGACAAAGGTTCCAATTGAGCCAGAGGATATAACAATTGTGAATATATATTCACCCAACATCAGAGCACCCAGATACATAGAAACCAAATGTTATTAAATCTAAAGGCAGAGAGAGACTTCAATATAGTAATAGTTGGGGACTTCAACACTCTTTCTCTGCCTTGGACAGATATATACACAGAAATTAATAAAGAAACATTAAATAGGAAATGAATCTGAGACCACACAGACCTAAAAGATATTTCTGGAACGTTTCATCCAACACCTGCAGAATACGCATTCTTTTCATCAGTACATTCAGTACATGGAACGTTCTTGAGAAGAGACCACATGTTCATCCACAAAATAAGTTTCAACAAATTTAAATGAACTGAAATCGTCATAAGCATCTTCTCCTACCACAGTGGAATAAAACCAGAAATCAGTAACAAGAGTAACTTTTGAAATTACACAAATACATGGAAATTAAACAACACGCTCCTTAATGAAAAGTAGATCAATGAAAAAATTAAGAATTCAAAAATATCTGGAAACAAATGAAAACAGCAACATTTGAAAACCCATGAGATACAACAAAAGCCATATTAAGAAGGAAACTTATAAATACTTCTATCTGAAAAGTGAAAAGAAAATTGAAAACCTAACGATGCATCTCAAGGAACTAGAAAAGTAAGAGCAAACCAGGACCAAAATTAGTAGAAGAAAAAAATAATAAAGATCAGAGCAGAAATAAAATAGATATGACAAAAATACAAAAGATCAACAAAAGATAATGTTGGTTTTGTGAAAAGATAAACAAAATTGGCAGACGGTTAGCTACAAAAACCAAGAATAAAAGAGAAAATGGTCCAAATAAATAAAATCAGAAATGAAATAGGAGACATAACTCCTACTACAGAAAGATAAAGGATCATAAGCTATTATTCTGAACAACCATACACCAAAAAATTGGAAAACCTAGCAGAAAGAAACAGATAAATCCCTGAACACATAAAGATTGAACCAATAAGAAACAGACAACTGAACAGACCAATTATCAGTAACAAGACTGAATCTGCAATAAAAAGCCGCCCATCAAAGAACTGAGGAACTGTGGGCTTCAATGCTGAATTATACCCCAGGTTTAAATAAATAATAGCAATTATTCTCACACTCTTTCAGAAAATTGAAGAAGTGAGAATTCTACAAAGTTCATTCTTTGAGGTCAGCATTACTCTGATAACAAATCCAGACAAGGACACAACAAAGAAAGAAAACTAAACAACAGTATCTCTGATGAACATAAACACAAAAAACCTCAACCAAATATGAACAAGCTAAAACCAACAGCACATTAAAAAGATCATTCCCCATGACCAAGTGGGAGTTATCCCAGGGATGCAAGGGATTCATCTTGGTAGAGCAGATATACAATGGAGAAAGGAAAAAGAATCAAACTTCATCACTATAAGAAAATACTAAATGGCAACGAGAAACATTAAGACAGAATAAATCAACAAAGGTTATACAAAACAACCAGAAAATAATTAACAAAATGACAGGATGGTTCAACAAAGCAAACCAACTTAAATACAATGCATCACATTGACAGAGTGAAGAACAAAAACTATTTGATCATTTCAATACATACAGAAAAAACATTCGATAAAATGCAATAGGGTTTCATGATAAAAACTCTCCATAAGTCAGATGTAAAAGGAACACATCTGAACACAATAAAGGCCATATATAACAAACCCACAGCCAACATTATACTGAACAGGGAAAGTTTCAAAACTTTTCCTCTAAGATCTGGAATAGACAATGATACCCACACTTTCACAACTTTTATTCAGCATAGTACCCAAAGCCCTAGTCACAATTGGGCAAGATAAAAAAGTAAAGAGCATCCATATTGGAAAGGAAGAATTCAAATTGACCCTGTTTGTAGACGACATTATCATACATGTATATAAAACCCTAAAATCACCACCAAAAAACTTTTAGAAGTGAAATGAATGCAGTAAATTTGCAGTACACACAATTAATATATGAAAACCAGTAGAATTTCTGTGTACCAACAACAAGCCAGCAGGAAAAAATAATCAAGAAAGCAATCCCATTTATAATAGGTACAAAAACTAAAACAAAGTATCCAGGAATAATTTTAATTAATGAAGTAAAAGACCTCCAGAAGGAAAATTATTTAAAAACTTATGAAATAAATAGGACACAAAGAAGTAGAAAGACACCCCATGTTCATGGATAGGAAGAACTAATATTGTTAAAATTACCATTCTGCCAAAAGTTATCTACAGATTTCTTGCAGTCCCCATGAAATGCCAAAGACATCTTCATAGAAATTAGGAAAAAAAAATCCTAAAATTCTATGAAACCACTAAAGACTCCCAAGTAGTGAAAGCAATCCTGAGCAAAAAGAATAAAGCTGAAGGCATCACACTAGTGAATTTCAAACTGCAAAGCAACAGTAACCAAAACAGCACGGCATATTGGAGTGATCTCTGCACTCTCATGTACTATTCACAATATCCAAGATTTGGAACCAACCTAAGTATCCTTTAACAGATGATTGGATAAAGAAAATGTGATACATCTACACAATGGAGTACTACTGAGCTATTAAAAAGGACGGCATCCTGTCATTTGCAAAAACATGGATGGAACCAAGGATGTTATGTTAAAGGAAATGAACCAGGCACAAAAGGCAAATGCTTTTATTCTCACTCATATGTGAGAGCCAAAATAATTTATCTCATGGAGGTAAAGAGTAGAACGGTAATTAACTGAGGCTATGGAGAGTGAGTGTTGGGGCTGGGGCTGGGGATAAAGGGAGGCTGTTTACTGGATACAAAAATATAGTTAGAAGGAGTAAGTTCTAGTGTTTTATGGCACAGTAGGGTGACAATAATTAACAATAATGTATTGTGCAGTTCCAAATAGGTAGAAAATTAGGAATGCTCCCCACACAAACAATGATAAATGTTTGAGGTGATGGATATCCCAATTACTCTGTTTTGATCGCCACACATTGTATGGAAGTATCAAATTGTCACATGCATCCCATAAATATGTATAATTACTATGTATCAGTAAAAAAATTTCTGTACTTTGATTTGTAGAGTCTGCTATCTATGAGACAGTATAAAGAGCAATGGCCCAGATGTAAAGTCTGTTTCTCATTTATCTGAATCTCAGGGTGTATAAAGTTAAGAAAATTACACCTAAACCTAGACAAGCCTAGTACCTTCAAAGGAGCTGATGAAGACCAAATGCAATCATATATATGACAAACCCATAGCCAATATCATACTGAATGGGCAAAAACTGGAAGCATTCCCTTTGAAAAGTAGCACAAGACAGGAATGCCCTCTCTCACCACTGCTATTCAACATACTGTTGGAAGTTCTGGCCAGGCAATCAGGCAGGAGAAAGAAATAAAGGGTATTCAATTAGGAAAAGAGGAAGTCAAACTGTCCCTGTTTGCAGATGACATGATTGTATATCTAGAAAATTCCATCATCTCAGCCCAAAATCTCCTTAAGCTGATAAGCAACTTCAGCAAAGTCTCAGGATACAAAATCAATGTGCAAAAAATAACAAGCATTCTTATACACCAATAACAGACAAAGAGAGAGAGCCAAATCATGAGTGAACTCCCATTCGCAAGTGCTTCAAAGAGAATAAAATACCTAGGAATCATCTTAACAAGGGATGTAAAGTACCTCTTCAAGGAGAACCTACAAACCACTGCTCAATGAAATAAAAGAGGACACAAACAAATGGAAGAACATTCCATGCTCATGGATAGGAAGAATCAATATCGTGAAAATGGCCATACTGCCCAAGGTAATTTACAGATTCAATGCCACCCCCATCAAGCTACCAATGACTTTCTTTACAGAATTGGAAAAAAAATAAAGTTCATATGGAACCAAAAAAGAGCCCAAATTGCCAAGTCAATCCTAAGCCAAAAGAACAAACCTGGAGGCATCACGCTAATTGACTTCAAACTATACTAAAAGGCTACAGAAAGCAAAACAGCATGGTACCGGTACCAATACATAGAGAACAGAGCCCTCAGAAATAATTCCACACATGTCCAATCATCTGATCTTTGACAAACCTGACAAAAATAAGAAATGGGGAAAGATTTCTTTATTTAATAAATGGTGGAGGGAAAACTGGCTAGCCATACGTAGGAAGCTGAAACTGAATCCTTTCCTTACACCTTATACAGAAAACAATTCAAGATGAATGAAAACCCTCAAAGAAAACCTAAGCAATACCAGTTAGGACATAGGAATGGGCAAGGACTTCATAACAATGGCACCAAAAGCAATGGCAACAAAAGCCAAAATTGACAAATGGAATCTAATTAAAACAAAGAGCTTCTGCAGAGCAAAAGAAACTACCATCAGAGTGAACAGGCAACCTCCAGAATGAGAGAAAATTTTTGCAATCTACTCATCTGACAAACGGGTAATATCCAGAATCTACACAGAACTCAAACAAATTTACAAGATAAAAACAACCTCATCAATAAGTGGGCAAAGTATATGAGCAGACACTTCTCAAAAGAAGACATTTATGCAGCCAACAGACACATGAAAAAATGTTCATTATCAGTGGCCATCAGAGAAATGCAAATCAAAACCACAATGAGATACCATCTCACACCAGTTAGAGTGGCCATCATTAAAAAGTCAGGAAACAACAGGTGCCGGAGAGGATGTGGAGAAATAGGAGCACTTTTACACTGTTGTTGGGACTGGAAACTAGCTCAACCATTGTGGAAAAAAGTGTGGCAATTCCTCAAGGATCTAGAACTAGAAATACCATTTGACCCAGCCATCCCATTACTGAGTATACACCCAAAGGATTATAAATCATGCTGCTATAAAGACACATGCACATGTATGTTTATTACGGCCCTATTCACAATGGCAAAGACTTGGAACCAACCCAAATGTCCATCAGTGATAGACTGGATTAATAACATGTGGCACATATACACCATGGAATACTATGCAGCCATAAAAAAGGATGAGTTCATGTCTTTTGTAGGAACATGGATGAAGCTGGAAACCATCATTCTGAGCAAACTATTGCAATGACAAAAAAACCAAACACTGCACTAATAGGTGGGAATTAAAAAATGAGATCACTTGGACATAGGAAGGGGAACATCACACACCAGGGCCTATTTTGAGGTGGGGGCAGTGGAGAAAGATATCATTAGGAGATATACCTAATGTAAATGACAAGTTAATGGGTGCAGCACACCAACATAGCACATGTATACGCATGTAACAAACCTGCATGTTGTGCACATGTACCCTAGAACTTAAAAGTATAATTAAAAAAAAATCATGAATATGAAGTAGCTCTGAAAACCCTAAAATCCTATGCAAATATCAGAGTAGGCTAATGTAGTAAGAATGGGATATGAAATCCTCCCTGCCACCTCCAGCATTTCATGAAGGAAAAATAGAAATTATACTCAGGGAATGCTGGACTATGTACAATTATTCACTCATTTATTAGTGTTCTACTCATTCAAGGTCCTCTTGGAAAAAGGGAATCATTCTAGAACATATCCCAAAGAGCCTAGCATAATGAGCTACTTCCTATTACCAAAGAACATACACAAAAGACTACATTTCAGGATACAGTCATTCACCAAACTATGGCTGCTCTGTACACAGACCACTTGTGAAGTTCTAGTTACTGAAATGTAAAGGCTAGATAAAATTTAGGTGGGTTTCAGAGGAAGGCAGGGGGGTAGACTGGTGGATAGGAAGCTAACCGCATTGATGTGTTGCCTAATTTAATCTCACAGTAACATTATACAGTAGATATTAGTACTGTTGTTTTACAAAGGAGGAAACAGAGGGTCAGTGAGAAACTTGTCCAAGCTTACTCAGGAAGTATTTGGGGCTAGGATGTAAAGTTCACTGTTTTTTATGACATTATAGTATCTAAGTGATCAGAGGCATTTAAGAATGTTTGTAGCAGCATGGTTTGTAACAGCAATCAACCAATCAATACAATTTAAACATTTAAAATTTTAAAATGAAACAGAAAATCCAACTGTCCCTCCAAGCAAGGGAAATAATAAACCATAAAATTTTCAACTGATACAACTAAAAAGCAGTGAAAATAAATACAATCTCAACTAAAAAGCAGTGAAAATAAATACAATCTCCCAGTCAGCACGCATGAGTCTAACAATGTGCCAAAAAGAAAAAAAAAAAAGTTGGCCCGGCGTGGTGGCTCATGCCTGTAATCTCAGCACTTTGGGAGACCAAGGAGGGTGGATCACAAGGTCAGGAGATCGAGACCATCTTGGCTAACATTCGTGAAACCCTATCCCTACTAAAAATACAAAAATTATTCAGGCATGGTGGCATAAGCCTGTAGTCCCAGCTACTTGGGAGGCTGAGGCAGGAGAATGGCATGAACCTGGGAGGTGGAGCTCGCAGTGAGCTGAGATCACGTCACTGCACTCCAGCCTGGGTGACACAGCGAGACTTCATTTAAAAAAAAAAAAAAAAGTTTCAGTATATGTTCCTTTAAAGTTCAAAATCATGTGAAAAGAAACACTTTATTCAGCAGATGATTAAACCAAAATTCAATTTAGTGGTTTCTTCTTCTTGGGGAGGAAGAAGGTGTGATCAGGGAGGGCACCTTGTTTTAATTAATTAAATGTTCTATTTCTCAAGTTAACTTGGGTATTATTCTTTACATAAATACTTTTATAATTTTTAAAACACACATATATACAAAAAGAATACGGATATCAGATGCTAAGGCTGTCTCTGGAACTGGATCTCAACATATTTTTTGATACTGATTTGTTATCATTCTCGATTAAAGATGTAAGAGGTATTAGTTAATTCCACAGCAGGAAAAGGAGCAATGACAGGCCATACTTTTCTAAAAACCATTGGTAATACTGTTTGTAAAATCTGTCAAATGGGTTAAAGGCACAGTTCTTCACTCCAGGAGGCAAGGAGTGTCTAATCCCATGATATCCACTCCACCCCTCCCACTCGAGCCTAGTCTCTCACCCTTGGCTTCCCTGCTCTTGGCCTTGGAATCCAGCTTTGCCTCTGTAGTCACTCCCTCCTGTCACTGATTTCTGGCCACAAGTCTTGGTTTTCAGCCTTTTTATTCAATCTGGTTTAGCCCATTCATGAGTCACTCTTGCTTGTGGACAGCTTGCATTTCCAGGCACAAGCTAGGCAGGGAAAGATGAATTCGATAAATTAAGCCAATGAAATCCTTTACGAAAGTCATAATGGACCTGACAGGGCTGTTTCTATCCTAAATTCAGGGGTAGCTTGAGATGATATGAGAGCTCCCCAATTGAGGCCATATTTCTCAAAGTATGTGTTACAGTGGTCAGAATCACGTGGGGCACATGTTAAAAATGCAGATTACTGGGCCCATACAGAGCATTAAAATAGGAGCATCTGAGAATGGGGCCCAGAATTTGACCTCTCTGAAAAACACCCCTGATGATAGTTCTGATGCTGCTTAATTTCCCTGTAAAATTGGTATCGAGGAAACCTGCCCTATGAAATACTGTGCTGATATAATCATGGACACAACATTGGATGGTGAGCATATGGGTTTGTCAAAGAAAGAAGACACATCACCAACTAGAATGATGAGCAGCAACCAAGTTACGTCCAGGAAAAAAAAAAATGCAAGGTCAAGCTTTTCTCATATAGCAGGTTTACTGCTTAAACACTGTTCAGATTTTACTCACACAGTGATGCTGCTCCAACACTACGTAGTGGATCAGCATGGAGAGACCAAAAACAAAGAGAAAATGTCCTCTGCCTTTTAAATTACCTCTCTCCATTCTTATTGGCCCAGTCAGACTTATGGAGGGTGTGGAGGCGGGAAGAGTCACATAAAAAATTTTAAACAAATGTAAAAGGGGAGAGGAAACATGTCCATTTAAACAGCTGGACTGGTTGTATCAGTATCAACTGCCTTTATTCTACAGTAGAGTTTCATCTAAGATTGAGCCAGAAGAGAAGGTGTCTCTATCCATTTTATTTTGGGTAAATACAATAGATATAATTAGAACCTTAGTGTAATTTTGCTACATTTTTCCATAAAAAGAGCTAATTAAGGATTATAAAACCTCCAACTTTCCGAAGTGCTTAAAATGTTACTATCGCTTCACATTTATAAAGACTGTGTATGACCTGAATATCCCAGTCATGCAAGCATTTGTTCTATTGTTAAATACTTAGTGAACTGGTATCTGGAAGTTTTACATGTGGAAAAATGCACATTTCTGGCATGCGGCCTTAATGAAGGTGTACATAAGATACAAAGCCTTGTCTTGGAAAAATGAACTACAGACTTAACTAGATAATTTTGTTTCAGACCAGTTAAAATGTAAAATATAAGCTACCATAGAATTTAATTGTACACTGTTAAGTTTCAATTTCTGTATCAAGAGACAATTTTTTTTTTTTCATTTTTTTGGGACTGGCCCACAGCTACAGCCATATTGGACAGATGTTTTTAACTCTAAACGCAATGTAGAATTACCTATCATTTCTTTGCTATGCAGATTGAATATTTCACGAACATTCAAAAACACCCATTTATGGTTTGAACTTATGTCTATTGTTTTCTACTACAAAATGTACTGTTTACAGATGGAAAATTCTGTCTTTGATAAGTGGTGAGGAATTGCTCACAACCATCAGTTACATACAGAGACATACTACAAATAACGCTGGGAAGTGATATATTACAGTTACCAAAATATATCCAGTAACAATCCTCATCTAGGAATTCCAAATGATCATACTCAACAGCTGGCCCCATTTGCAAGACTTGGTCAATGGAAAATACTGCTCCTTTTCTCTCCCATATGTTTCTCCACCTTCTCTATTGCCATCTTTGTGAAAGCAGAGTGGCATGCTGTCTTATCATTCCTGTTCCCTAATTACCCTCAATTGACAGTAATGAATGCAGGCAAGGTGATTAAGCAATGTGGCAACCCATTTTTATTAGTTTATGTTTAAGGCCAAGAAAATTTTAGTGAAGAGGGGCTAGAGGTGCTTTATCATGAGAGGGAAGTGCTGTGGAGTATTTATTTTTAAAAGTCAATGACTTCCTTGCAAGACAGTTACTATCAATTTTGAAGTTATTTTGAATTAAAGGTAATCTGATTTTAGAAAAAGAAAAAACCAACATGTAGAATACACTTACAGAGGTGACCAACCTTTTTAGAGTTGCTTGATTTTGCTGTAACTTGAACTTTTTACGAAAAAGTGCTGAATTGTATTTTTCAATTCCAAAGACTTGATTTTGTGTTAATAATTTAATACTAAACTATACAAACATGCTTGAGATAACAAAACTGGTGTAAAGCAACTATCTTAACCCATATGTAGTCTGGTTTTGGGGTCTGAAATTACTATAAACTTATTCAGCTTGATCAGCTAGAATCAAATATTCTGGATAATGGTTATTACATATGTAACCATAGATACATGCATATACAGACACACATATGTATACATATATACACATATTCACATAAAAGAATTATGAATTTTTAGCCTATTATTGGACACTAAACTTCACAGTTTAACTTTTGGTTATGCAGAAAGCACTGGTTGGTACCCTGCAGCACTTTGGAGTCATATTTATGGTTATGAATCAGTAAGCTTATGAACTAATGAAATACAGGAGTGTCTGAGGAGAGTTTCCTCTCCACTGGACTCACTCACAGAACTGAGTACTAAAACTAGAGTTATAAGAGGTGGTATTGATTTTTTTGATTGTATCCACGTGAAGTATATGCAATATAAAACATTTCAGCCTTATTAGGCAAATATGGTACCCCAAAATAAATTATGTAGAGACTAGGTCCAAAGTGTACAAAAACACAGCATGTTTCATAGGGTCCAAAATGAGGGGGACAATAGCCATGAGACAGCAGAGTCAGATGTATGTGTCAACACTCCTACTTCACACTGCTATTGATGAACCTCTTAAATTTATCTTTGTACCTAAATTTGCTTTTATAAGCTAACTCTGCCAGATTAGTAAACTGAACTTTACCCTTTTGCATTTTAAGAATCTAAACCTTGTTACACAAATCTAAACCCTGTTACAGTTCCCACCCAACTCCCCACCATTTCTGATTATTACATCAGAAATCTTCAAAAAACACTTTTGAAGAAAAAAATTTATTTTTATTCATTTATGCAAAGACAGTATCAGCAATAGGTAACAGAAACATATTTCTAAGTTTATAATTAATTTTCCATTTTGAAAGGTTCAGGACTTTATCACTTTTATCTTACTCTTTTAAATACTTCACTCCAACAAAGGCAAACATTTATTCCCTAACTTTTCCTTAAGGTCATATTGGAATAATTACAACTAGCTCTTTAGAATATAGGTATCATTTATAGAAATCTGGAGACTTAATCACAGAATGATATATGTCAGAATGTCAAAGCACTAAAAAAGCTACAGATAGTTTTTTAATGGACAAATGGTGCTTTCAATTTCTCAGGTGTAATAAAGCCCTCTTGGGAATTCTAAAGTTAAAAGACTCTTTCCTTCAGATTCAGAATGAAAATTTTGAGAAAAAATAGACCCCAGTGGGCACTAGTAATATGGCCCATAGTAACTACATTAATTTAGTCTCCATGTTTTAGGGATGAAGCCATTGAAAGGCCAGAAAGCCACTTTAAACTCATGTCCATGGCAGATAAAATGATAAAGACACAATTGTTTCCCTTAGAAAGGTATTATATCCCATGGCTACCATTCCAGGGCTTGGCCCTTGAACTGCTCATACAGCTACTTTCATTCTTTAGATCACCAGTTCTAAGAGCAAACCTCCTAAAAGACTAGTAAAAGAGGTGGGGAAAACAAGACTGTGGGTATAGCAAAAGAGCTCTAGGACTCCAGCTGTGTGTCACAATGTAAAATGAGGACACCTGCTAATCTAGAAACAATGTTAACTTACTCAGTTAAGAATTCTAGCACGTTCTTAAGATATACTTACTAAACAACTTCATATACAGTTATAGTTATATATAACTAAACAACTTTCGTGGTTTAGAAATATTAAAACTACCTATTTCGACTCTTCTGGACATATTTTACTTTACAAAAGGAAATATAACAGGTTAAAAAACAAAAATAAAAATCTATAGCAAATAACTAATACTCCAATGTTTTTATAAAAACAATTCCTTTCGCATACTCTGATTAACCTTTGAGTGACATAAAGAAGTTACAGCATTCTTTAATACCAGTTTTTGCACAATTAGACATAGTCATTAAGTTTAGCACTTCAAAGAACAATGTTTTTACAAAAAAGAATGGTAACTCCTTGAGAAAGAGTTTAGTTTGTTAGTAAAGTTTAGTTTGTCTTGGATTCTTTAAAAAATTGGGCCCAGAATTTTAGTTATCTTAATTACTATCTCAATCAAATTAGATACGTATGTGTAGATTCTAGATAAAAGATAAAATATTTTTAATAAACATATGTATGACTCACTGATTGGACTGTTTGCTTGGAGTCTGTTTTACCAGGTTTAGATAAGAAAACTTCAATAAAGCTAACTACATATTGAGTGCCACTAATTAAAAATACCATTTTAAAAATTTTGCTTTTGTGGTAAATTTCTAGATAAATCATAAATGCAAAACTCAATATTGTAAATACTGTACTGTTCACAGGTACTCGCAGAAATGAAATGCTTGTATTCAGACTATCAAAATTCTTGTCTTTCAAATTCGGTTTTAAAAACTTTTTTTTTTGAAAATCAGTATTTCCTTTTTAACACTTAAAATGCAAATTTCAACTTTTTAAAAATCCTTGCAGATAAATCTTAATTTACTTTCAGTCTCAATTATTTTTACTTTCTGCAATATATTCAACACAGAACCAGGTTCTAAACAAACATCTAATGAAGAACAGTTTCAATGTAAGATTAAACTAGAGTTGAATAATACAACTTATACAGGAAGTTTCAGTGTGATTTACCAAAATTCAGAATTTCTGTAATAGTGGAAAACTTTCAGCTTAATATTCAAAACCAGCAACTTCCCATGAAACTCGATAGCTGAGAAGATCAAACAGATTCAAATACTGCCCAGCTTCTTCTAAAGTGATGCACTCTTTTAACCTGGAAAACACAGAAATAGTAATTTTATTTTACCGAAAATTTCTGATGACTACCATGGATCTGAAAATTGTCAAAACTTAAACCATTTGTTTTGGGTTTAAACATTACAAATAATGAGATAAAAAGATGATTCTTTTTGAGAAGGATTTTTGAACACTGGGATAATAAATGTACCAAGATGGCTAATTTTATTAAACAGTTTAGTTAAAAAAGAAATCAATAATAAATCCCAGTAAACTCAGGAATAACAGGACTTAGACTCAATGTCATTTTTTTTTTTTACTTCTTAGTTAATAATTTTGCAGTAATGTCCCAAAGACAGCTGTAGAAAATGAAATTGTAAAGAATACTGTTTTCACTAACTGAACTGCAACTAATAGGAACCACAGCTTGCAAACAGCTCTCCAATCTGAAATTTCATGTTTTTAGGTTAAAATATGTATGTTTTTGGCATTTTAAGACATATCATTAACCTATAAAGGTATATCATATTTAGAAATGAAGATAAAAATTTAAAATACATGCAAAACTTTCTTTTCACTCTATGTTCCCTACAGTGCAGAGAGAAGTGAGATGCCTTACACAGAGGAGTGGGAATGAGCGAACAAGTAATAATATAATAGTATTTCCTTTTCTATAAAGCTAACTGTGCCCTTTTTCTAAGACTTCAGTTTCACTGTCATATAAATAAAAGTGGTTTCTGGAAGTTACCTCATCTGACAAAACAGTGATACACTATTTAGGTTAAAATCTAGAAAACTGGTCACCAACATGTATTTTCAGAGGTCATGTAGGAAACAAGATTGTGAAGGGGATAGAGAATTAAGACAACGAAGAGTGAAATTAGTTACGGAAATTGTAAGTACATTCAAAAATACCTCAGGCATTCTAATTCAATACAACAACATGTAGTCAATCAAAGTAGGTCTAGATGTCAGACAACTGCAGGATGCCAACTTCTGATTCCTCTCCCAAATAAGCAGAAAACTCTGAAGTTTTAAAGGGAGTCTTCTGTCTAACACCGGGTGAGAACTCAAGTTTAAAAATATTTTCTGGACTGGGCATGGTGGCTCACACCTGTAATTCCAGCATTTTGGGAGGCTGAGGCAGAAGGATCACTTGAGCCCTGGAGTTCACGACAAGCCAGGGAAATACGGTAAGATGCTCTCTCTTTTAAATAAAAAAAAAAAATCTTTTGGCTGGGCGTGGTGGCTCATGCCTGTAATCCCAGCACTTTGGGAGGCCGAGGCAGGAGGATTACAAGGTCAGGAGATCGAGACCATCCTGGCTAACAAGGTGAAACCCTGTCTCTAATAAAAATACAAAAAAATTAGCCAGGTGTGCTGTCATGTGCCTGTAGTCCCAGCTACTGGGAAGGTGCAGGCAGGAGAATGGCATGAACCCAGGAGGCGGAGCTTGCAGTGAGCCGAGATGGTGCTGTCTCAAAAAAAAAAAAAAAAAAAAAAAAAAAAAAAATTAACTAGCCAAGTGTGGTGGTGCATGTCTGTAGTCCTAACTATTTCGCAGGCTGAGGCAGAAGGATCCCTTGAGTGAAGGAGATTGAGGTTGTAGTAAGCCGTGATTGCAACACTGCACTCCAGCCAAGGTGACCAAACGAGGTCAACTCAAAAAAAAAAAAAAAAAAAGATTATCTTCTGCTTTGAAAATCATTTAAGTACTACTGTAGACACCAATGTAATCATTAGAACTTTGGGCAAGGTAAGCTGATGTACAATTCCAGTTCTTTCTTTTCTAAATTGTAGAATGAAGCAACAAGAGAACCAACGTCAACTTTAAATATGTTTACTCCCTATTGCAATGATGTTAAGAACTTAATGCTGCCATATGGCTCTACTCTTCTACATTATACAGGAGATCAATAATATAACCCTTTAAAAAGGCTGAGCTTCATCCTATATCCAGTCACAGATGGGGGGAAAAAAAAAAGCTAGTTCTGTTTTAAGGCACAAAGTAATGGTTAAACATTTCCTTTTGTATGTCAACTGTGTAGCCAGTTTTGACAAATCTGGCAGTTCCACTAAAGGTTAAACATGACTTAGCAATTCCATTCCCAAGTGTATATGCAAGAGAAATAAGAACATCCATCCACACAATAACTTGTACATGAATGTTCACAGCATTATTTATAACAGCTAAAAAGTGGAAATAATCCAAATGTCTTTAACAGATGAATGGATGAACAGAATGAGGAAGTATCTATAAATAAAAAAGTGAAGTTCTGATACATGCTAGAATATTGATGAACCGTGAAAACATTATGCTGAGTGAAAAAATCCAGTCACAAAAGGCCACATTATATGAGATTCCATATACATGAATGTCCAGGAGAGGACAATCCTTACAGAAAGAAAGTAAATTAGTGGTTGCCTAGGGATACATGAGTTCCAGGAAAATGGCAGGTGACTGCTAAGGTAGGCGTGTGATTTTTGGGGTGATTTAAATATTCTGAAAATGATTGTGGTCATGGCTGCACAACTTCAAATATATGAAAAAACAGTGAAGGGCACACTTTAAGTAGGTAAATTGTATTTCTCATATTATTTCAATAAATCTATTATTTAAAAAACACCTTCCCTTTATTAACCAGAATATTTCTTTCCCATTGGACTGACCAAGTTAGTTCCTTTTCATATTCATAGACTTAGAACTACAAGTACCCAGAAACCTTTAGTACTGTACCTTCTCATTTTAGAGTTGTAAAAACTGGAGATTTAATAAGATTTATCTACTCAACATAGAAAGTGGGATCAGAAATCAGATCTTTCTGGAATTCAACTAGCCACATTCTCTTCCAATTCACCAACTCTGAATCAACCTATACTTCTTTTTACTCAACTTTTTACTGCTTCACTTTATCCCTTCACACTGTTCAGGTGTATCACCTGAGTAAACCATTTCTTTTCTTTAGTTCAATATGTATGCATTAAGTTCTACTTCTTCTTCGTCTTTTTTTTTTTTTTTTTTTTTGAGACAAGGTCTCTCACTCTGTTGCCCAGGCTGGAGTACAATGGCACGATCATGGCTCAATGCAGCCTCAACTTCCCAGGCTCAAGCGATCCTCCTATCTCAGCCTCCTCTGGAGTAGTTGGGACTAGAGGCATGTACCATCACAACTGGCTAATTTTTGTATTTTTTGTAGAGATAGGGTTTGCCATGTTACCCAGGGTGGTCTTGAACTCCTGAGCTCAAGCAATCCATCCACCTCAGCCCCCAAAAGTGCTGGGATTACAGGCTGCACCTGGACAAGACCTGCTTTCTGTATCTAAAATTTTCTTTTACTATTTGGTCAAGGCAGTCAATTAACCCTCTTCTCTAGTAAACCCTTGCAGTCACAAATTTCTGCTGCAAGATTCTTCCCTAAATGTCACTACACTGTATCAAGGTTCGGCAGCAGAAAATGCACTCCAGGTAAAACCCACTCTGGTTTACTGGGTTACAGTCAAATGCCAACAGTTCAATTAAATGCTCTAAGAAATCTCAAAATACATACACCACAGGAAAACAGTTTAAGGCTAACAGGTGCTTTTAAATTATGCATACTGCTCCTTTCATACCTTGAAGTAGTCATCCTGAGTAACAACAGAATTCATCAGTCTGTTCTCTTGATTAAACAGACAAGATACCACCGTTTGTAGGCTTCGGTCCACAGATTTCTGAAACATAGAAGTTTTCAGTAATATAAAGATAACTCTTTCTTTCACTCACTTTTATTTTTTTGATGGTTTAATGAACATATTAGTTTATTTCTAAAGAAATGCAAAAAAAAAAAAAAAAAAAAAAAGCTAAAAGAGGCTCTGAGCAGTGGCTCATGCCTGTAATCCCAGAACTTTGTGAGGTCAAGGCGGACTGACCACTTGAGATCAGGAGTTCAAGACCAGCCTGGCCAACATGGCAAAACCCTGTCTCTACTAAACCCCATCTCTACTAAAAATTAGCTGGGTGTGGTGGCGGACATCCGTAATCCCATCTACTCAGGAGGCTGAGGCAGGGAGAACTGCTTGAACCCAGGAGACAGAAGTCGCAGTGATCCGATATCACACCACTGCACTTTCAGCCTGGGCAACACTGTGAGACTCCATCTCAAAAAAAAAAAAAATGCAGACATTCATAAAAATGAGATTCACAGTTGTTACCACACATCACTCAGTGTGTAGTTTTCTGACAAATCAAAGAATTACTTTAGAACTTTAGTGATAGAATACTGGTTTAAAAAGCCCAATTTTTTAAATCCCTAATTGAACTCCAATGTTTCAAGAAAAAATACTCAGGACAAAACCTGACAATTATACTGTAACATTATGTTTTAATATTTATTTGCATTTTTAAATCAGGTATCAAATCAAGGAATTTACATTCCATTGGGACTTCTTCAGTATTATACATATTACCAGCACATCAACTACTTCCACACTCTCACCTATTTAACAGAACTTACGTGATGCAAGAGTGACAGTATTGTTATTACAGAAATTCGCAGTAATGATAAAATGAAAAAACCACCCTGTCTATTTCAATATTTGAATAATTACTACTGACTTCACTGTTGGGAACTTCTGCCACACGTTATGGAGAGCATGCCATAAATATTTTCCACTGCTTAAGATGAAAATTGTTGTAAAAGAAAAGGGAAACATAATTCATACTAATTCTTCTTTTGAGGAGCAGAATTCTAGAGGAAGCCCTCCCATAGCATTCTGCAAAATCATATTAATACCGTATTTATTAAAGAATGGTTTTTCAAAATTAGTGGAACTGAAATATAGGAAAGGACTGCTGAATCAGAAACTTTATGTATATATTGAAAAGTTGGGGTATCCGAAATTTCAGCAACCTTTACATTAACTTCTGAATAAGTCTATTATTTAAGCTCCATGATTTATGGCTAACATCTTTAAATTTGGACAAAAATGTTTGCTTCTCAAAAAAAATTATTAAAACTAGAAAAAAATATAAACTATATATTTAAGAAAAACAAAATTAGATGTTTCCCTTTTGTGGGCCATTTCCAGAGGGTGTAGTAGTTTCATGAATTAAGCATTCATTTGGCACAACATCACCTCCTGTATCAACTTTACTACAGTGATAATAAAGAGCTGAATAAGCCTATATTTAAAATAATGAAATATAATTAAACAGATACATGAAACTTTTAAAAGCCACTTATTTATTCTTCAAAAAGGTGAGCTGGTATCAAAAGTTTCAATGTAGGCTGTGTTGAAATTCAATTGTATTACTTCAGAAATCTTGTTTTAAATGAAAAGTTGAAATACATTAAGGCAGCCTTTTGTTTTAAAATGTCTTCCAGAAATCAACATAATCAGAACTAGAAAGACTATAAGAAACGAATGCAGTAAGGGAGTGTTTGAGAATTTTAGCACTTATTATACCCTTCAAATATCCAATTGTGATGCAAGACAGCAGCTCTGGTGTGTTAGAGGTAATACTTTTGGTTTCATTACTATTCTTATGAGCAGCAAAACATTTCTGTTTCTCTTCAACAAATTTTTTATGGCTGGTAAAGCCAGAGGCATATTCTAGGCAGATACATGCCAATTCTAAAGCCACATTAACACTACTATTCCTGGATTATATCATCTATCAACAAGTAACTGAACACTTATCAGATATGTGGACCAGCCATTGTTTCAGCACACAAAAATCTGAGAGAGAAAAAGGCACTGTTGCTCCATGGGAGTTTACAACTGGGTTAAAAACAAGGTAACAAAATGTAAAACATTAATATAAGGCACCATTTAAAAATATCTATAGGCATATATGAAATAGAAAAAAAATTCAAGAAAGATGAAGTATGTTTCACTAATTCACTTTACTCAATAACCCCTTTTGCTATTCAACAGGCCACTGTGATGGCATCTTAAAAAAAAAAAAAGGAAAACAAAATTATTCATATATTCCTACACGTATTCAAAAACACATGAGATATACAATATTGAAGCACTTATCATGTTGGCTCCTTTGTTATTAAAATGAAAGAGGCGAAGAGTAGGAAAAAGAAGTACTTTGTTTCTATTCCCTCATGTTTTTGTTGTTACTTCTATATATAAAACCTCACCGCTTTCCCAATTTTCTGGAGTTGGCATTGTGGAAATCTCAAAGATACTAGTTCTTTCAATTTATTATTTATTACTATAGACATGATTATGGGTCACAGATACAGTCATATCTATGAAAAGAGGCCCAGAGAACTATTATCCTCAAGCAGCCAGTTAAAATAATAAAAAACTGTAATTCTGTGCTCTAAGAATGGGGTAATAATTTTATTTCACTCTATCTCCCTAAAAAAAAATTATGAAACTCAGTTTGGATATTTCAGCTATTTGATAGCAAACACACACAAAAAATAGATGCTGAAATACAGATGGGGACACCAAATCTCAGGAAACTGTTCTACAGAAAAGTCATTGCTAAGTATATTCCTGTCAAGATGTTATTCCATTACTTCTAAATAATACAGAGGTCTTCACTACAGACCAATTCTAAGTATTTTCTTAAATTTTAGGTACATTCCTCTAGATTAAAATGACTATCCAGGCAATTTGTATAAACAAGTTGAAGGCCTCAATAATATCTGAAAGTAAAACATTTTATTCCCTCTTCAATTACCTGATGATTATATACAGGCAACTGATATCCAATGATGATCTGACCTGGTGAACCTGGATAAGTAGGATACGCCTGAAAGTAAGTTTACAGAAAGAATGAATTAATACGGTAAAACATTTATTTAAATTAGAAAGAAATATTATTCCCAATATAAAAAAAATGAAAAACTTGAAAATATTTCTTACTTTTCTATATACAACAATGCAGAATTCTAAATGAATGACTTTAGGAAAAAAGAAACATTCTCTGTCAAGTGCTAAGTCCCGTTGGGTGGCGCGGGGGAACAGACAAATTACAAAGTAGTGACTATTTCACCAGGCAAAGTTTACCTTACTGTGTACTTATTCCCACCCAAAAGTTATTTCTTACACTGGTGATAAGGTTCCATTAAGATAGATTTGCTATTTATTTGTCAATATACTTCCAGACAGTTTTGTGTTTGACAGTATTATAGGTTAATATGTAGTTCTCCTACAGATATTATGGTTTTTTTTGTACCTCATTTTGAAAAACTAAGGGGAGTATATAATCCAAAACTGGAGAAGAGGCAGTACAATGTCTCACATATTTCAATAAATACTTATTGTTTGAAAACATATAGGTAGCAGCATACATGAATACACCCAGATTCACCATGTATTGGCTCACTGTGAATGTCAGAAACAAGGAGGGCTGTTTTCCTAGCCATTGTTTAGAGAAGGAAAAAGAAGAGGAGGTATACCCTACATGTTTCAAGTACATGAAAAATGCCAACAAATGAGAGACACTGAAGAACTATTTCACTACTATTTTGTTACTTTATTTTCCATCAAAGAAAATGTCTTTTAAACTAAGACATAAATAAAATGAACTAAGAAGAAAATAAACATTATTTATCACCAGTAAGTGATAGAGTATGTCAAATCTTACTTTAATTATCAAAATTACCAGGATCAGAGAAATCAGATGCCCAAAATTCACAGGATTTATATGTATAGTAAAACACATCAGAAATCTACATATTTCAGAACCAGAATTTATCCAGCAGTTTACATGAGCAGTCATCTGGAAATCACTGCAAGTAAAGAAGAGCTAGATGAACTGCTAACCTTAGAGAACAATAAACTAGGCAGAAACATAAGAACAGCTGCTTTCAAATATTTTTGCAACTAGTTATAAGTGGGGAAAGCAGCTTGGGTGTTTTAGAGGTAATACTCCTTTTTATTTGTATTCTTATTTAAGAATAATTAACAGCAAAACATTTCCATTTCTCTTCAATTTTTTTTTTTTTTTTTTTTTTTTTTTTGTTTGCGGCTGGTAAAGCCAGAGGCAGATTCTAGGCAGATGCTAATTCTAAAGTAACATTAATACTACCTTTCTTAGATTACTCACTCTATCAACAAGTAACTGAACACTTACTATGTGGACAGCCACTGCTTAAGCACACTAAAACCCGAGAGAGAAAAAGGCACTGTGGTGTCCCTGGGAGATTATAATTGGGTTAAAAAGAAAGCAACAAAACATTAATACGAAGAACCACTTCAAATATTTATAGGCATATATGTTATGGAAAATAATCAAGAAACAACAGGAAGTACACGGTAGACTACTTCACTTTACCAGAGGACAAACTTACCTCCTTTGATCTCCAACAGGCCACTGTGGTGGCATCTTAAAAACAAAAAAAAGGAAACCAAAATTATTCAAATATTCCTACACATTTTCAAAAACACATGAGATACATAATATTGAGGTACTTATGCTGACTCCTTTATTATTATTGTAATAAAAGAAACAGAATGGAAAAAAGAAATACTTTATGGTTTTAATCCCTGACACTTCTGTTGCTACTTCCACATATAAAACCTATTTCCTCAATTTTTTGGATTTTGGCATTGTGGAAATCTCAAATATGTTAGTTTTTTGAATTTATTATAATGGATATGATTATTGGTCACAGATACAGTCATATCTAAGAAAAGAGAACCAGAGAACTACTATCATTGTTTTAGCATTTTAGCAGCCTGCTAAAATGAAAATAAATATAATTTGAATTCTGTGCTCTAAGAATTGGGTAATAATTTTATTCACTCTATATCCCTAAAAAATTCATGAAAGTCGGGCTGGATGTTTCATTCAGCTATTCGACAGGAAAGGTGAAAACTACATGCTGAAATATAGAAGGACACCAAATCTCAAAAAACTGTTCTACAGAAAAGTTATTGCCAAGTATATTTCTGTCAAAATACTCCATTACGGCTAAGTAATACAGAGGTCTTCATTCTAGACTAATTCTAAATGTTTTCCTAAATTATAGGTATATTTCATGAGTTTAAAATGACAAACTATTCAGGAAATTTGTATAAACAAGTTAAAGGCCTCAACAATATCTGAAAGCAAATCACTTTACTCTCTCCTACATTACTTGATAATTATACACAGGCAACTGATATCCAGTGGTGACTGAACTGGTGAATTTGGATAAGTAGGAAATGCCTGAAAATAAAGTTTATAGAAAGAATGAATACGATAAACCATTTTTTTAAAATTAGAAATATCATTGCCAATATCACAACATGAAAGACTTTAAAATATTGTTTTTCTATATACAATAATGCAGAATTCTAAAGGAATGACTGACTTTATGAAGAAAAATATTCTCTGTTAAGTGCTACATTTTGGGTGGGGGAACAAATGACAAAGTAGTGACTATTTCACCAGGCCAAGTTTATTTATACTGTGTACTAATTCACACCCAGAAGTTATTTCTTTCACTGGCAATAATGCTCCATTAAGACAGATTTCAATGTAAGTTACATAAATACATTTGCTATTTCCCTGTAAAGATACTTCTAGACTGTTTTGTATTAGACATTATAGGGTAATATGTAGTTTTACAGATGTTATAGCTTTTTCTGTACTTCATTTCGAAAAACTAAGTGCAGTATATAATCCATAACCAGAGTAGACATAGTACAGTATCTTGTATGTTTCAATAAATACTTCTTGTTTGAAAATATGTAGGTAGTAGCATACATGAATACACCCAGATTCAATAATAGCTCACAGTAAATGTTAGAAACAAGTAGGGCTTTTTTTTCTAGCCTTCGTTCACAGAACGAAAAAGCAACAGAGGTATACCCTACACGTTTCAAGTACATGGAAAACGTCAACAAATAAGAGACACTGAAGAACTATTTCACTACTATTCTGTTACTGTATTTTCCATCAAAGAAAATATCTTTTAAACTAAGACATATATAAAATGAACTAAGAAGAATATAAACGTTATTTATCACCAATAAGTGACAGAGTATGTCAAATCCTACTTTAAGTATCAATGTAACCAGGATCAGAGAAATTAGATGCCAGAAACTTATAGGATTTACAGATATATACTAAACCACATGAGAAGTCTACCCATTCCAGAAGCAGAATATACCCAGAAGTCAGCAATTTATATGAGGAGGCAGCTGGAAATCACTTAAAATAAAGGATATCTAGATGACTTGCTAACCTTAGAGAAGAATAAAGTAGGCAGACACAAAAGGAGAGCTGCTTTTATTCACTTTAGGAACTGGTTATATGGAGGGAAAGCAGCTCAGGTGATTTAGAGGTAATACTCTTGTTTATTCCTACTCTTATTTAAGAGTAATTAACAGCAAAACATTTCTGTTTCTCTTCAAGAAATTTTTTATTGCTGGTAAAGCCAGAGAGAGATTCTAGAGGGATACATATTAATTCTCAAGCCACATTACTACTACCTTTCTTAGATTATATAGTCTATCATCATGTGGACCAGCCATTACTTAACTACACAAAAACCTGAGAGAGAAAAAGGCACTGTTGCTCCCTCTAGAGTTTATAATTGGGTTAACAAGAAAGTAAAAAAATAAAATAAAACAAAACAATAATATGAAGAACCACTTAAAAATATTTATAGGCATATATGACACAGAAAAAAAGCAAGAATGAACAGGGAGTGTATGTTTGGCTAATTCACTTAACCTCAAGTACAACATAACCCCTTTGCTCCCCAACAGGCCACTGTGGTGGCATCTTAAAAAAAAAAGAAACCAAAACTATTAAATTATTCCTACACATTTTCAAAAACACATGAGACATACAATATTGAAGTACTTATTCTGCTATCTCCTTTTTTTAAAAGAAGTAACAGAATCGAAAAATGTTAAACACTTTGTGTTTCTAGTCCCTGACGTTCTTGTAACTCACATACATGAAACCTCCCATTTTTCCCAATTTTCTGGAGTTGGCGCTGTGGAAATCTCAAAGATACTAGTTCTTTCTGTTAATTACCATAGATATAATTATGGGTCATAGATAGTCATATCTATAAAAAGAGATCCAGAGAACTACCATCATGAAACAGCCAACTAAAATAAAAATATAATTGGAATGCTGTGCTCCAAAAAGCGGGTGGTAATTTCTTTCACTCTATCTCCCTAAAAAATTCATGAAAGTCAGTATGGATATTTCATCCAGCTATTTGACAGTAATGATGAAAACCACATTCTGATATAAAGAAGGTGACACCAAATCTCAGAAAACAGTTCTACAGAAAAGTTATTGCCAAGTATATTCCTGTCAAAACATTACTCCATTACTTCTAAATAATACAGAGGTCTTCATTCCAGACTAATGCCAAGTGTTTCTTAAATTTTATGCACACTTCACTAGTTTAAAATGACCAACTATTCAGGCAATTTGTATAAACAAGTTAAAGGCCTCAATAATATCTGAAAGCAAATCATTTTACTCCCTCTTACGTTACCTGATAATTATATACAGGCAACTGATGTCCAGTGATGACCTGAACTGGTGGATCTGGATAAGTAGGATATGCCTGAAAATCAATTACACAGAAAGAATGAATTAACATGGTAAATCATTTTTTTTTAATTAGAAAGAAATATCAATCCCAACATAACAAAAATATGAAAAACTTGAAATACTAGTTATTTTTCTATGTACAACAATGCAGAATTGTAAATGACTGACTGATGAAGAAAGAAATATTTTCTGTCAAGTTCTACCCTTGGGTGTGGAGGGGGAACAGTCAAATGACAAAAGAATTGAGTATTTCACCAGGGTAAGTTTGCTTTACTTATACTGTGTCCTTATGTCTACTCAGAAATTATTTCTTACACTGATGATAAGGCTGCAATAAGACAGATTTCAGTTTAAGTTAAATTAATACATTTGCTTTTGCCTGTAAAAATACTTCTAGACTGTTTTGTATTTGACAATATTATAGGGTAATATGTAGTTCTAGAGATGTTACAGCTTTTTCTGTACTTCATTTTGAAAAACTAAGTGCAGTATACAATCTAATACTGGAAAAGAGACAGTATAATGTCTTCTATGTTTCAATAAATACTTACTGTTTGAAAACATATAGGTAGCAGCACACATGAATACACCCAGATTCAAAAATGGCTCATAGTAAATGTTAGAAACAAGTAGGGCCTCTTTTCTAGCCATTGTTCAGAGAAGGAAAAAGAAGAAGAGGTATACCCTACACGTTTCAAGTACGTGAACTGTCAACAAGTGAGACACACTAAGAACTATTTCACTACTATTGTGTTACTTTATTTTCCATCACAGAAAATGTCTTCTATACTAGGACACAAATAAAATGAACTAAGAAGAAAATAAACATTATTTATCACCAATAAGTGATAAGAGTATGTTAAATCCTTCTTTAAATAGCAAAGTAACAGGGATCAGAGAAATTAGATGCCAGAAAATCATGGGATTTATAGATATGTTAAACCATATCAGAAATCTACCCATTCCAGAACCAGAATATATCCAGAAGTCAGCAATTTACATTAGGAAGCATCTGGAAATCATTTCACATAAAGAATAGCTAGATGAATTGCTAAACTTAGAGAAGAATAAAGTAGGCAGACCATAAGGAGAGCTGCTTTCAAATACTTTAGGAACTAGTTATATGGGGAAAAGCAATGCGGTTGTTACAGAGGTAATACACTTTTTAATCCTTATTTAAGAGTAATTAACAGAAAAACATTGCAAATTTCTTTATCAAATTTTTTATGGTTGGTAAATCCAGATGCAGATTCTAATCAGATACATGTTATTCTAAAGCCAAATTAATACTACCTTTCTTTGATAAAGGCACATTAGGTCTACCTTTCTTCGATTATACAGTCTATCAACAAGTAACTGAACACTTATCATTATGTGGATAAACCATTGCTTAAGCACACAAAATCCTGAGAGAATAAGGCACTGTTGCTCCCATAGGAGTTTACAGTTGGGTTAAAATTGTAACACATTAATATAAAGAACTATTTAAAAAAATTAATAGGCATATGTGACATGGAAAAAAATCAAAAAAGAAGACGAAGTATACATTTCATTAATTTGCTTTACCAGAGGTACAACATAACTCCTTTGCTCCCCAACAGGCCAACGTAGTGGAATCTTAAAAAAAAAAAAAAAAAAAAGGAAACCAAAGTTATTCAAATATTCCTACACATTTTCAAAAACACATCAGATACCTAATATTTAAGTACTTATTGTGATGGCTCCTTTGTTATTATAAGAAAAGAAACAGAATGGAAAAAAGAAGTACTTTAGATGTCTAATCCTGACATCCTTGTTGTCACTTCTATAAATAAAACCTCGTGGTTTTTCCAAATTTTCTGGAGACGACATTATGGAACTCTCAAAGATATGAGTTCTTTGAATTTATTACCACATATATGATTGTATGTCACAGATATATTTGTATCGTTGAAAAGAGACCCAGAGAATTACTATCATGAAGCAAAAAGCTAAAATAAAAATATGATTAGAATTATGTGCTACAAGAATTAGGTAATAAATTGATTTCACTGTATCTCCCTAAAAAATTGAAGAAAATCAGTCTGGATATTTCAGCCCTTTGACAGAAAAGATGAAAAAATACATGCTGAAATAAAGAGTGGAACACCAAATCTCAGAAAACTGTTTTACGAAAAGTTATTGACAAGTATATTCCTGTCAAAATATTATTTCCTCACTTCTAAATAATACAGAGGTCTTCATTACACTTATTCAAAATGTTTTCTTAAATTTCAAGTACATTTCACTAGTTTAAAATGACAAAATATTCAGGCAATTTGTATAAACAACTTGAAGGCCTACATAGTATCTGAAACTAAAACATTTTGCACTCTCTTCAGTTAGTTACCTGATAATTATATACAGGCAAGTGATATCCAGTGATGACCTGCCATGATGAATTTCGGTAAGTAGGATATGCCTGAAAATAAATTTCACAGAAAGAAAGAATGAATATGGTAAAACATTCTTTTAATTAGAAAGAAATATCATTTCCAATATAACAAAAATATGAACTTTAAAATATTAATTATTTTTCTATTACCAACTATGAAGAATTCTAAATGAATGAATGTCGTTAAGAAGAAAGAAATATTCTCTGTCAATTGCTACCCTTTGGGAGAGAGGGAGAACAAATGACACAGAAATGACTACTACACCAGGTAAAGTTTACCTTATTCATAGTGTGAACCTCAACCCACTCAGAAGTTATTTCTTATACTGGTGATAAGGCTCTATTAAGACAATTTCAATGTAACTTAAATTAATACATTTGCTACTTCTTTGTCAAAATACTTCTAGACTGTTTTGTATTTGACAATATTATAGGACAATATGAAGTTCTTCTACAGATGTTATGGCATTTTCTGTATTTCATTTTGAAAAACTAACGTCAGTATATAATCCAAAAGTGAAAAGAGACAGTATAATGTCTTCTATGTTTCAATACTTACTTACTGATTGAAAACATATAGGTAGCAGCATACTTGAATACACCTAGATTCATTAATGGCTCACACAGAATGTGAGCAACAAGTAGGGCTTTTTTTCTAGTCATCGTTCAGAGAAGGCAAAAAAAAGCAGAGGTATACCCCTACATTATTCCATTACATGGAAAATGTCAACACATAAGACACTGAAGAACTATTTCACTACTATTTTGTTACTTATTTTCCATCAAAGAAAATGTCTTTTAAACTAAGACATAATAAAATGAACTAAGAAGAAACTAAACGTTATTTACCACCAGTAAGTGATAGAGTATGTCAAACTCTTCTTTAAATATCAAAGTAGCCAGGATGAGAGAAATTAGAGGCCAGAAACTCATGGGATTTATAGATACAGTAAAACACACCAGAAATCTACCCATTCCAGAACCACAATATATCCAGAATTCAGCAACCTATATGAGGAGGCATCTGGAAATCATCTCAAGTAAAGAATAGCTAGGTGAACTGTAAACTCAGAGAAGAATAAACTAGGCAGACGCATAAGGATAGCTGCTTCCAAATATTTTTGGAATTAGCTACATGGGAGGAAAGCAGTTCAGATGTTTTAGAGGTAATACTCTTATTTTTTGTTCCTATTCTTATATAAGAGTAATTAATAACAAAATATTTCTGTTTCAGTTCAACAAGTTTTTTTTTTATGGCTCATAAAGTCAGAGGGAGATCCCAGGCAGATACATGCTCATTCTAAAGCCACATTAATACTACCTTTCTTGGATTATATAGTCCATCAACAAGTAACTGAACACTGATCATTATGTGGACCAGCCATTGCTGAAGCATCCAAAACCCAGAAAGAGAAAAAGGCACTGTTGATCCCATGGGAGTTTATAATTGGGTTAAAAAAAAAGTAACAAAACATAACACATTAATATAAAGAAGGAATTTTTTTTTTTTTTTTTTTTTTTGAGACAGAGTCTCGCTCTGTCGCCCAGGCTGGAGTGCAGTGGCGCGATCTCGGCTCACTGCAAGCTCCGCCTCCCGGGTTCCCGCCATTCTCCTGCCTCAGCCTCCCGAGTAGCTGGGACTACAGGTGCCGCCACCACGCCCGGCTAATTTTTTTGTATTTTTAGTGGAGACAGGGTTTCATTGTGTTAGCCAGGATGGTCTCGATCTCCTGACCTCATGATCCACCCGTCTGGGCCTCCCAAAGTGCTGGGATTACAGGCTTGAGCCACCGCGCCCGGCCCTTTTTTTTTTTTTTTTAAGACAGATTCTCACTCTATCACCCAGACTGGAGTGCAGTGGTGCCATCTTGGCTCACTGTAAGCTGTGCCTCCTGGGTTCACACCATTCTCCCATGTCGGCCTCTGGAGTAGCTGGGACTACAGGTGCCCACCACCACTCCCACCTAAATTGGTGTTTGTATTTTCAGTACAGATGGGGATTCACAGGGTTAGCCAGGAAGGTCTCGATCTCCTGAACTTGTGATCTGCCCAACTAATGATTTAAAAACACTGGTAGGGCACATATGACATGGAAAAAAATCAAGAAGGAATAGGGAATATATGTCTGACTAATTCACCTTACCAGAGGTACAGTGTAATTCCTGGGCTCCCCAACAGGCCACTGTGGTGGCATCTTGATAAAACAAAAAGGAAACCAAAATTATTTAAACATTCCTATACATTTTCAAAAATGCATGAGATACACAATATTGAGGTACTTATCATGCCAGATCATTTGTTATCATAATAAAAGGAACACAATACAAAAAAGAAGTACTTTAGGGTTTCGAATCCCCGAAGTTCTTGTTATTTCTACATATAATACCTCACCCTTTACCTAAATTTTCTGGAGATGTCATTGTGGAAATCTCAGAGATACTAGTTCTTTCAATTTATTACAATAGATATGGAAATGGGACATGGATATAGTCATATCTACGAAAAGAGACCCAGGGAACTACTATCACGAAGCAGCAAGCTAAAATAAATATATAATTGGAATTCTATGATCTAAGAATTGGGTAATAATTTTATTTCACTCTATATCTCTACAAAATCCATGGAAGTCACTCTGGATGTTTCAACTCTTTGATAGCAAGGAAGAAAAAAAAATACATGCTGCAGTACAGAAGCGGACACGAAGTCTCCAAAAAATGTTCTACAGAAATGATATTGCTTCGTGTATTTATGTCAAAATTCATTGCATTGCCTCAAAATAATACAGAAGTCTTCATTGAAGACCAATTCTAAGTGTTTTCTTAAATTTATGTACATTTCACTAGTTTAAAATGACAAAATATTCAGGCAATTTGTATAAACAATTTAAAGGCCTACATAGTATCTGAAAGTAAAAGATTTTAGTCTCTCTTCAATTACCGCATAATAATATACAGGAAAGTGATATCCAGTGATGACCTGACATGGTGAATTTCGGTAAGTAGGATATGCCTGAAAATAAATTTCACAGAAAGAATGAATGAATATGGTAAAACATTCTTTTAATCAGAAAGAAATATCATTCCCAATACAACAAAAATATGAACAACTTTAAAATATTAATTATTTCTCTATACACAACTATGAAGAATTCTAAATGAATGACTGTTGTTAAGAAGAAAGAAACATTCTTGGTCAATAGCTACCCTTTGGGAGGAGAAGGAGAATGAATGACAAAAGAAGTGACTACTATACCAGGCAAAGTTTACCTTATTCATAGTGTGTACCTCTGCCCACCCAGAAGTTATTTCTTATACTGGTGATAAGGCGCGATTAAGACAGATTTCAATGTAAATTAAATTAATACATTTGCTATTCCTTTGTCAAAATACTTCTAGACTGTTTTGTATTTGACAATATTATAGGGTAATATGAAGTTCTCCTACAGATGTTATGGCATTTTCTGTACTTCATTTTGAAAAACTAACGTCAGTATATAATCCAAAACGGATAAGAGACAGTACAATGTCTTCTGCGTTTCAATAAATACTTATTGATTGAAATCATACAGGTAGCAGCATACATCAATACACCTAGAATCAGTAATGGCTCACATGGAATGTGAGCAACAAGTAGGGCTTTTTTTCTAGTCATCGTTCAGAGAAGGCAACAAAAGCAGAGGTATACCCTTACATTATTCAAGTACATGGAAAATGTCAACAAATGAATACTGAGGAACTATTTTACCACTCTTTTTTTACTTATTTTCCATCAAAGAAAATGTCTTTTAAACTAAGACCTACATAAAAAGAACTAAGAAGAAAATAAATGTTATTTATCACCAGTAAGTGATAGATACTTTCTTGGATAATATAGTCCATCAACTATATAAAGAAGGCAAATCCTTCTTTAAATATCACAGTAGCCAGGATGAGAGAAATTAGATGCCAGAAATTCATGGGCTTTATAGATACAGTAAAACACATCACAAATCTACCCATTCCAGAACCAGTATATATCCAGAATTCAGCAATCTATATGAGGAGGTATCTGGAAATCATTTCAAGTATAGAATACCCAGATGAACTGTAACCTCAGAAAGAATAAACTAGGCAGACGAACAAGGACAGCTGCTTTCAAATATTTTTGGAACAGGCTACATGGGGGCAAGGCAGTTCAGATGTTTTAGAGGTAATACTCTTATTTTGTTGTTCCTATTCTTATATAAGAGTAATTAACAACAAAATATTTCTGTTTCACTTCAACAATTTTTTTTTACAGCTGGTAAAGTCAGAGGCAAATCCCAGGCAGATACATGCTCATTCTAAAGACATATTAATATTACCTTTCAGGGATTATATAGTCTATCAACAAGTAACTGAACTCTGATCATTATGTGGACCAGCCATTGCTGAAGAACCCAAAACCCAGAGAGAGAAAAAGGCACTGTTGCTCTCATGGGAGTTTATAATTGGGTTAAAAACAAAGTAACAAAACATAACACATTAATATAAAGAAGGATTTTTTTTTTTTTGAGACAGAGTCTCACTTGCAACCAGACTGGAGTGCAGTGGTGCCATCTTGGGTCCCTATAAGCTGTGCCTCCTGGGTTCACACCATTCTCACACCTCAGCCTCCGGAGTAGCTGGGACTACAGGGGCCTACGACCACAAGCACTTAATTGGTGTTTGTATTTTTAGTAGAGATGGGGATTCAAGTGTTAGCCAGGAAGGTCTCGATCTCCTGACCTTGTGATCTGCCCAAAAATGATTTAAAAACATTTGTACGGCATATACGACACGGAAAAAAAATCAAGAAGAACAGGGAGTATATGTCTGGCTCATTCACTTTACCAGAGGTACTGCATAACTCCTGGGCTCCCCAACAGGCCACTGTGGTGGTATCTTGAAAAAATAGAAAAAAACCAAAATGACACAAATATTCCTATACATTTTCAAAAACACATGAGATACACAATATTGAGATACTTATCATGCCAGATCATTTGTTATCATAATAAAAGGAACACAATAGAAAAAGAAGTACTTTAGGTTTCGAATCCCTGAAGTTCTTGTTGTTATTTCTACATATAATACCTCACATTTTACCTAAATTTTCTGGACATGGCATCATGTAAATCTCAAAGACACTAGTTCTTTCAATTTATTACAATAGATATGGTAATGGGTCATAGATATAGTCATATCTATGAACAGAGACCCAGAGAAATACTATCATGAAGCAGCAAGCTAAAATAAAAATATAATTGGAATTCTGTGATCTAAGAATTGGGTAATAATTTTATTTCACTCTATATCTCTACAAAATTCGTGGAAGTCACTCTGGATGTTTCAGCTTTCTGATGGCAAAGATGAAAAAAAAAATAAATGCCGCAGTACAGAAGTGGACACCAAATCCCCGAAAACTGTTCTACAGAAATTATATTGCTTTGTATATTTATGTCAAAATTCATTGCATTGCTTCAAAATAATACAGAAGTCTTCATTGAAGACCAATTCTAAGCATTTTCTTAAATTTATGTACATTTCACTAGTTTAAAATGACAAAATATTCAGGCAATTTGTATAAACAATTTAAAGGCCTACATAGTATCTGAAAGTAAAAGATTTTAGTCTCTCTTCAATTACCGCATAATAATATACAGGAAAGTGATATCCAGTGATGACCTGACATGGTGAATTTTGGTAAACGGGATATGCCTGAAAATAAATTTCACAGAAAGAATGAATGAATATGGTAAAACATTCTTTTAATTAGAAAGAAGTATCATTCCCCTATAACAAAAATATGAACAATTAAAAAATATTAATTATTTTTCTACACGCAACTATGAAGAATTCTAAATGAATGACTGTTGTTAAGAAGAAAGAAACATTCTCTGTCAATTGCTACCCTTTCTGAGGGGAGGGAGAACAATTGACGTAAGAAGTGACTACTACACCAGGTAAAGTTTACCTTATTCATACAGTGTACCACCTTTGCCCACCCAGAAGTTATTTCTTACACTGGTGATAAGGCTCTATTAAGACAATTTCAGTGTAACTTAAATTAATACATTTGCTATTTCTTTGTCAAAATACTTCTAGACTGTTTTGTATTTGACAATATTATAGGACAATATGAAGTTCTCCTACAGACATTATGGCTTTTTCTGTATTTCATTTGGAAAAACTAAGGGCAGTATATAATCCAAAACTGAAAAGAGACAGTATAATGTCCTTCATGCTTCAATAAATACTTAATGATTGAAAACATATAGGTAGCAGCATACTTGAATACACCTAGATTCATTAATGGCTCACACGGAATGTGGGCAACAAGTAGGGCTTTTTTTCTAGCCATCATTCAGAGGAGGCAACAAAAGCAGAGGTATACCCCTACATTATTCAAGTACATGGAAAATGTCAACAAATGAGACATTGAAGAACTATTTCACTACTATTTTGTTACTTATTTTCCATCAAAGAAAATGTCTTTTAAACTAAGACATGAATAAAATGAACTAAGAAGAAACTAAACGTTATCTACCGCCAGTAAGTGAGAGAGTATGTCAAACCCTTCTTTAAATTTCAAAGTAGCCAGGATGAGAGAAATTAAATGCCAGAAACTCATGGGATTTATAGATACAGTAAAACACATCAGAAATCTACCCATTCCAGAACCACAATATATCCAGAATTCAGTAACCGATATGAGGAGGCATCTGGAAATCATCTCAAGTAAAGAATAGCTAGGTGAACTGTAAACTCAGAGAAGAATAGACTAAGCAGACAAATAAGGACAGCTGCTTTCAAATATTTTTGGAACTAGCTACATGGGTGCAAAGCAGTACAGATGTTTTAGAACTAATACTCTTTTTATTGTTCCTATTCTTATTTAAGAGTAATTAACAACAAAACATTTCTGTTTCTCCAAGAAATTTTTTTTTTACAGCTGGTAAAGTCAGAGGCAGATTCCAGGCAGATACATGCTCATTCTAAAGCCACATTAATATTACCTTTCCTGTATTACATAGTCTATCAACAAGTAACTGAACACTGATCATTATGTGGACCAGCCATTGCTGAAGCACTCAAAAGCCAGAGAGGCAAAAAGGCACTGTTGTTCCCATGGGAGTTTATAACTGGGTTAAAAACAAAGTAACAAAGCATAACACAAAAAATAATGAAGAATTTGTTTTTTCTTTTTTTGAGAAGAGTCTCACTCTGCAACCCAGACTGGAGTGCAGTGGTGCCATCTTGGCTCCCTATAAGCTATGCCTCCTGGGTTCACACCATTCTCTGGTCTCAGCCTTCCGAGTAGCTGGGACTACAGGTGCCCACCACAATGCCCAGCTAAATTTGTGTTCGTATTTTTAGTAGAGACGGGGTTTCACCGTGTTAGCCAGGAAGGTCTTGATCTCCTGACCTTGTGATCTGCCCACCTAAAGAATGATTTAAAAATATTTGTAGGGCATATATGACATGGAAAAAATCAAGAAAGAACAGGGAGTGAATGTTTGGCTCTTTCACTTTACCAGAGGTACTGCATAACTCCTGGGCTCCCCAACAAGCCACTGTGGTGGCATCTTGAAAATAAAGAAAGGAAACCAAAATTATTCAAATATTCCAATACATTTGGAAAAACAGATGATATATACAATATTGAGGTACTTATGCTGGCTCCTTTGTTATTATAATAAAAGGAACAAAATAGACAAAAGAAGTACTTTAGGTTTCAAATCCCCGAAGTTCTTGTTATTATTTCTACACACGATAAGTCACCTTTTGGCCAAATTTTCTGGAGGTGGAAATCTCAAAGATACTAGTTCCTTGAATTTAGTAACGTAGATATGGTAATGGATCATAGACATAGGTATATCTATGGAAAGAGACCCACAGAACTACTATCATGAAGCAGCAAGCTAAAATAAAAATATAATTGGAATTCTGTGATCTAAGAATTGGGTAATACTTTTATTTCACTCTGTATCTCTACAAAATTCATGGAAGTCAGTCTGGATGTTACAGCTCTTTGATGGCAATGATAAAATAAAAAAGTACATGATGCCATAGAGAAGCGGACACCAAATCTCCAAAAACTGCTCTATAGAAATGATATTGCTTCATATATTCTAGTCAAAATTTATTCCATTGCTTCAAAATCATACAGAGGTCTTCATTCTAGACCAATTCTAAGTGTTTTCTTGAATTTTACGTACATTCACTACTTTAAACTGACAAAATATTCAGGCAATTCGTATAAACAATTTAAAGGCCTACATAGTATCACAAAGTAAAACCTTTCGCTCCCTCTTCAATTACCTGATAATTGTATACAGGCAACTGATATCCAGTGATGACCTGACACAGTGAATTTCGGTAAACAGGATATGCCTGAAAATAAATTTCACAGAATGAATGAATGAATATGGTAAAACATTCTTTTAATTAGAAAGAAATATCATTCCCAATATAACAAAAATATGAACAACTTTAAAATATTAATTATTTTTCTACATACCACAATGAAGTGTTCTAAATGAATTACTGTCTTTAAGAAGAAAAGAAATATTCCCTGTCAATTGCTACCCTTTCAGAGGGGAGGGAGAACAAATGACATAAGAGGTGACTACTACACCAGGCGAAGTTTAACTTATACATACTGCCCACTCAGAAGTTATTTCTTATACTGCTGAAAAGGCTCTATTAACACAGATTTCAGTATAAGTTAAATTAATATATTTTCTATTTCTTTGTCAAAATACTTCTGGACTGTTTTGTATTTGACAATATTATAGGGTAATATGAAGTTCTCCTACAGATGTTAGGGCTTTTTCTGGACTTCATTTTGAAAAACTAAGCGCAGTATATAATCCAAAACTGGAAAGTGACAGGATAATGTCTTCTATGTAACAATAAATACTAATGATTGACAACATATAGGTAGCAGCATACATGAATACACCCAGATTCATTAATGGCTCATACATAATGTGAGCAACAAGTAGGGCTTTTTTTCTAGTCATTGTTCACAGAAGGCGAATAAAGCAGAGGTATACCCCTACATTATTCAAGTAAATGGAAAATGTCGACAAGTGAGACACTGAAGAACTATTTCATTACTATTTTGTTACTTATTTTTCATCAAAGCAAATGTCTTTTAAACAAAGACAATAAGTAAAATGAACTAAGATGAAAATAAATGTTATTTATCACCAGTAAGTGACAGAGTATGTCAAATCATTCTTTAAATATCAAAGTGCCAGGATGAGTGAAATTAGATGCCAGAAACTCATAAGATTTATAGATATAGTAAAACACATCAGAAATCCACCCATTTCTGATCCACAATATATCCAGAATTCAGTAACCTACATTAGGAGGCATCTGGAAATCATCTCAAGTAAAGAATAGCTAGGTGAATTGCTGACCTCAGAGAAGAATAAACTAGGCACAAACATAAGGACAGCTGCTTTCAAATATTTTTGGAACTACCTACATGGGGGAAAAGCAGTCCAGATGTATTAGAAGTAGTAACTTTTTTTTTTTGTTCCTATTCTTTATTAAGAGTAACTAATGACAAAACATTTCTGTTTCTCTTCAAGAAATTTCTTTTACGGCTGGTAAAGTCAGAGGCAGATTCCAGGCAGATACATGCTCATTCTAAAGCCACATTAATACTACCTTTCCTGTATTACATAGTCTATCAACAAGTAACTGAACACTGATCATTATGTGGACCAGCCATTGCTGAAGCACCCAAAACCCAGAGAGACAAAAAGGCACTGTTGATCCCATGGGAGTTTATAATTGGGTTAAAAACAAAGTAACAAAACATAATACAGTAATATAATGAAAGATTTTGTTCTTGTTGTTTCTTGAGACAGAGTCTCACTATGTCACCCAGACTGGAGTGCAGTGGTGCCATCTTGGCTCACTGTAAGCTATGCCTCCTGGGTGCAAACCATTCTCTGTCCTCAGCCTCCCAAGTAGCTGGGACTACAGGTGCCCACTACAATGCCCAGCTAAATTTGTGTTCATATTTTTAGTAGAGACAGGGTTTCACCGTGTTAGCCAGGAAGGTCTCGATCTACTGACCTTGCGATCTGCCCACCTAAAGTATGATTTAAAAATATTTGTAAGGCATATAGGACATGGAAAAAATCAAGGAAGAACAGGGAGTGTATGTCTGGCTCATTCACTTTACCAGAGGTACTGCATAACTCCTGGGCTCCCCAACAAGCCACTGTGGTGGCATCTTGAAAATAAAGAAAGGAAACCAAAATTATTCAAATATTCCAATACATTTGCAAAAACAAATGATACACACAACATTGAGGTACTTATGCTGGCTCCTTTGTTATTATAATAAAAGAAACACAATAGACAAAAGAAGTGCTTTAAGTTTCAAATCCCCGAAATTCTTGTTGTTATTTCTACACAGGATAAGTCACCTTTTAGCCAAATTTTCTGGAGGTGGAAATCTCAAAGATACTAGTTCTTTGAATTTATTATGATAGATAGGGTAATGGGTCACAAATATAGTCATATCCATGAAAAGAGAGCCAGAGAACTACTATCATGAAGCAGCAAGCTAAAATAAAAATATAGTTGGAATTCTGTGATCTAAGAATTGGGTAATAATTTTATTTCACTCTGTAGATCTACAAAATTTATGGAAGTCAGTCTGGATGTTTCAGCTCTTTGACGGCAAGAAGAAAAAAAAATACATGCTGCAATACAGAAGCGGACACCAAGTCTCCGAAAACTGTACTACAGAAATGATATTGCCTCAAACATTCCAGTCAAAATTTATTCTATTGCTCCAAAATCATACAGAGGTCTTCATTCTAGACTAATTCTAAGTGTTTTCTTAAATTTTACGTACATTTCATTACTTTAAACTGACAAAATACTCAGGCAATCTGTATAAACAATTTAAAGGCCTACATAGTATCGGAAAGTAAAACACTTTGCTCCCTCTTCAATTACCTGATAATTATATACAGGCAACTGATATCCACTGATGACCTGACATGGTGAATTTCGGTAAGTAGGATATGACTGAAACTAAATTTCACAGAACGAATGAATGAATATGGTAAAACACTCATTTAATTAGAAAGAAATATCATTCCCAATATAACAAAAATATGAACAACTTCAAAATATTAATTATTTTTCTATATATAACAATGAAGAGTTCTAAATGAATGACTGTCTTTAAGAAGAAAGAAACATTCTCTGTCAATTGCTGCCCTTTGGGAGGGGAGAGAGAACAAATGACATAAAAAGTCACTATTACACCCAGCAAAGTTTACCTTATACATACTGCCTACCCAGAAGTTATTTCTTATACTGGTGATAAGGCTCTATTAAGACAGATTTCAATGTACGTTATATTAATACATTTGCTATTTCTTTGTCAAAACACTTCTAGATTGTTTTGTATTTGACAATATTATAGGATAATATGAAGTTCTCCTACAGATGTTATGGCTTTTACTGTGCTTCATTTTGAAAAACTAAGGGCAGTATATAATCCAATATTGGAAAAGAGACAGTATAATGTCTTCTATGTTTCAATAAATACTTAATGATTAAAAACATATAGGTAGCAGCATACTTGAATACACCCAGATTCAGTAATAGCTCACACGGAATGTTAGCAACAAGTACGGCTTTTTTCTAGTCACCGTTCAGAGAAGGCAACAAAAGCAGAGGTATACCCCTACATTATTCAAGTATATGGAAAATGTCAACAAATGAGACACTATTTCACTATATTTTGTTACTTATTTTCCATCAAAGAAAATGTCTTTTAAACTAAGACATTAATAAAATAAACTAAGAAGAAAATAAATGTTATTTACCACCAGTAAGTGATAGAGTATGTCAAATACTTCTTCAAATATCAAAGTAGCCAGGATGAGAGAAATTAGAGGCCAGAAACTCATGGGATTTATAGATACAGTAAAACACATCGGAAATCTACCCATTCCAGAACCACAATACATCCAGAATTCAGCAACCTATATGAGGAGGCATCTGGAAATCATCTCAAGTAAAGAATAGCTAGGTGAATTGCTAACCTCAGAGAAGAATAAACTAGGCACACACATAAGGGACAGCTGCTTTCAAGTATTTTTGGAACTAGCTACATGGGGGCAAAGCGGTACAGATGTATTAGAAGTAATACTTCTTTTTTTGTTCCTATTCTTTTTTAAGAGTAATTAACAACAAAACATTTCTGTTTCTCTTCAAATTTTTTTATGGCTGGTAAAGTCAGAGGCAGATTCCAGGCACCATGCTCATTCTAATGCCACAGTAATACTACATTTCCTGGATTATATAGTCTATCGAAAAGTTACTGAACGCTGATCAGTATGTGGACCAGCCATTGCTTAAGCACCCAAAAGCCAGAGAGAGAAAAAGGCACTGTCGCTCCCATGGAAGATTATAATTGGGTTAAAAACAAAGAAACAAAACATAACACATTAATATAAAGAAGAATTTTTTTTTTTTTTTTTGAGACCAAGTCACCCTCTGTCAACCAGACTGGAGTGCAGACATGCCATCCTGGCTCATTGTAAGCTGTGCCTTCTGGATTCACACGATTCTCCTACCTCAGCCTCCCAAGTAGCTGGGACAACAGATGTCCCCTACAATGCCCAGCTAAATTGTTATTTGTATTTTTAGAAGAGATGGCGTTTCACTGTGCTAGTGAGGAAGGTCTCAATCTCCTGACCTTGTGATCTGCCCATCTAAAAGATTTAAAAACATATGTAGGGCATGTATGATGTGGAAAAAATCAAGAAAGAAAAGGGAGTATATGTTTGGCTCATTCACTTTACCAGAGGTACTGCGTAACTCCTGGGATCCCCAACAGGCCACTGTGGTGGCATCTTGAAAAAACAAGGAGGAAACCAAAATTATTCAAATATTCCTATACATTTTCAAAAACACATGATACACACCATATTGAGGTACTTATCATGCCGGATCCTCAGTTATCACAATAAAAGAAACACAATAGACAAAAGAAGTATTTTAGGTTTCAAATCCCCGAAGTTCTTGTTTTTTCTACATATAATACCTCACCTTTTACTCAAATTTTCTGGAGATGTCATTGTGGAAATCTCAAAGATACTCATTCTTTGAATTTAGTATGATAGATAGGGTAATGGGTCACAAATATAGTCATATCCATGAAAAGAGAGCCAGAGAACTACTATCATGAAGCAGCAAGCTAAAATTAAAATATAATTGGAATTCTGTGATCTAAGAATTGGGAAATAATTTTATTTCACTCTATAAAATTCATGAAAGTCAGTTTGGATGTTTCAGCTCTTTGATGGCAAAGATGAAAAAAAAATACATGCTGCAATACAGAAGCAGACACCAAACCTCCGAAAAATGTTCTACAGAAATGATATTGCTTCATATATTCCTGTCAAAATACATTCCATTGTTTCAAAATAATACAGCTCTTCATTCCAGAGCAATACTAAGTGTTTTCTTAAAATTATGTACATTTCACTAGTTTAAAATGACAAAATATTCAGGAAATCTGTACAAATTAAAGGACTACATAGTATGTGAAAGTAAAAAATTTTGCTCCCTCTTCAGTTACCTGGTAATTATATACAGGCAACTGATATCCAGTGATGACCTGACATGGTGAATTTCGGTAAGTAGGATATGCCTGAAAATAAATTTCACAGAAAGAATGAATGAATACGGTAAAATATTCTTTTAATTAGAAAGAAGTATCATTCCCCTATAACAAAAATATGAACGACTTTAAATATTATTTTTCTATATACGACTAGGAAGATTTCTAAAGGAATGACTGTCTTTAAGAAGAAAGAAACATTCTCTGTCAATTGCTACCCTTTGGGAGGGGTGGGAGAACAAATGACATAAGAAGTCACTATTACACCAGGCAAAGTTTACCTTATTCATAGTGTGTACCTCTGCCCACCCAGAAGTTATTTCTTATACTGGTGATAAGGCTCTATTAAGACAGATTTCAATGTAAGTTAAATTAATACATTTGCTATTCCTTTGTCAAAATACTTCTAGACTGTTTTGTATTTGACAACATTATAGGGTAATAATATGAAGTTCTCTTATAGATGTATGGCTTTTTCAGTACTTCATTTTGAAAAACTAAGGGAAGTATATAATCCCAAACTAGAAAAGTGACAGTATAATATCTTCTATGTTTCAGTAAATACTTAATGATGAAAACATATAGGTAGCAGCATACTTGAATACACCCAGATTCAGTAATGGCTCATACGAAATGTTAGCAACAACAAGGGCTTTTTTTCTAGTCATCATTAAGAGAAGGCGAAAAAAGCAGCGGTATACCCCCACATTATTCAAGTACATGGAAAATGTTAACAAATGAGACAATGAAGAACTATTTCACTACTATTTTGTTACTAATTTTCCATCAAAGAAAATGTCTTTTAAACTAAGACATAAGTAAAACGAACTAAGATGAAAATAAATGTTAGTTATCAACAGTAAGTGATAGAGTATGTCAAATTCTTCTTTAAATATCAAAGTAGACAGGATGAGAGAAATTAGAGGCCAGAAACTCATGGGATTTAAAGAGATAGTAAAACACATTGGAAATCTACCCATTCCAGAACCACAATACATCCAGAATTCAGCAACCTACATTAGGAGGCATCTGGAAATCATCTCAAGTAAAGAATAGCTAGGTGAATTGCTAACCTCAGAGAAGAATAAACTAGGCAGACACAGAAGGACAGCTGCTTTCAAATATTTTTAGAACTAGCTACATGGGGGCAAAGCAGTTCAGATGCATTAGAAGTAACAACTTTTTTTAATTCCTATTGTTTTTTAAGAGTAACTAATGACAAAACATTTCTGTTTCTCTTCAAGAAATTTTTTTATGGTTGGTAAAGTCAGAGGCAGATTCCAGGCAGATACATGCTCATTCTAAAGCCACATTAATATTACTTTTCCTGGATTTTATAGTCTATCAACAAGTAACTGAACACTGATTATTATGTGGACCAGCCACTGCTGAAGCACCCAAAACCCAGAGAGAGAAAAAGGCACTGTTGCTCCCATGAGAGTTTATAATTGGGTTAAAAACAAAGCAAAAAAACATAATACAGTAATATAATGAAGGATTTTTGTTGTTGTTGTTTCTTTTTTTGAGACAGAATCTCACTCTGTCACCCAGACTGGAGTGCAGTGGTGCCATCCTGGCTCACTGTAAGCTGTGCCTCCTGGGTTCACACCATTCTCCGGCCTCAGCCTCCTGAGTAGCTGGGACTACAGGTGCCCACCACAATGCCCAGCTAAATTTGTGTTCATATTTTTAGTAGAGATGGTGTTTCACCCTGTTAGCCAGGAAGGTCTCAATCTCCTGACCTTGTGATCTGCCCACCTAAAAATGATTTAAAATATTTGTAGGGCATATATGACATGGAAAAAATCAAGAAAGAAAAGGGAGTATATGTTTGGCTCTTTCACTTTACCAGAGGTACTGCATAACTCCAAGGCTCCCCAACAGGCCACTGTGGTGGCATCTTGAAAAAACAGAAAGGAAACCAAAATTATTCAAATATTCCAATACATTTGGAAAAACAGATGATATACACAACATTGAGGTACTTATACCGGCTCCTTTGTTATTATAATAAAAGAAACACAATAGACAAAAGAAGAACTTCAGGTTTCGAATCCCCGAAGTGTTTGGTATTATTTCTACATATAATACCTCACCTTTTACCCAAATTTCTGGAGGTGGAAATCTCAAAGATACTAGTTCCTTGAATCTAGTATGATAGATATGCTAATGGATCATAGATATAGTTATATCTATGGAAAGAGACCCACAGAACTACTATCATGAAGCAGCAAGCTAAAATAAAAATATAATTGGAATTCTGTGATCTAAGAATTGGGTAATAATTTTATTTCACTCTGTATCTCTACAAAATTCATGGAAGTCAGACTGGATGTTTCAGCTCTTTAACGGCAAGGATGAAAAAAAAATACATGCTGCAATACAGAAGCGGACACCAAATCTCTGAAAACTGTTCTACAGAAATGATATTGCTTCGTATATTCCAGCCAAAATTTATTCCATTGCTTCAAAATCATACAGAGGTCTTCATTCTAGACCAATTCTAAGTGTTTTCTTAAATTTTACGTACATTTCACTACTTTAAACTGACAAAATACTCAGGCAATCTGTATAAACAATTTAAAGGCCTACATAGTATCGGAAAGTAAAACACTTTGCTCCCTCTTCAATTACCTGATAATTATATACAGGCAACTGATATCCACTGATGACCTGACATGGTGAATTTCGGTAAGTAGGACATGCCTGAAAATAAATTTCACAGAAAGAATGAATGAATACGTTAAAATATTCTTTTAATTAGAAAGAAGTATCATTCCCAATATAACAAAAATATGAACGACTTTAAAATATTCATTATTTTTCTATATACAACAATGAAGAGTTCTAAATGAATGACTGTCTTTAAGAAGAAAGAAACATTCTCTGTCAATTGCTACCCTTTGGGAGGGGAGGGAGAACAAATGACATAAGAAGTCACTATTACACCAGGCAAAGTTTACCTTATACATACTGCCCACCAGAAGTTATTTCTTATACTGGTGATAAGGCTCTATTAAGACAGATTTCAGTGTAAGTTACATTAATACATTTGCTATTTCTTTGTCAAAATACTTCTAGACTGTTTTGTATTTGACAATATTATAGGGTAACACTATTTTGACTGAACCTAGGTGTCCAGGCAAAAATAAACAGGATCTGACAGTATTATAGGGTAACAATATTATAGGTAAGTTCTCCTACAGATGTTAAAGCTTTTTCTATACTTCATTTTGAAAAACTAAGGGCAGTATATAATTCAAAACTGGAAAAGAGACAGTATAATGTCTTCTATGTTTCAATAAATACTTAATGATTGAAAACATATAGGTAGCAGCATATATGAATACACCCAGATTCAGTAATGGCTCACACGGAATGTTAGCAACAACTAGGGCTTTTTTTCTAGTCATCGTTCAGAGAAGGCAACAAAAGCAGAGGTATACCCCTACATTATTCAAGTATATGGAAAATGTCAACAAAAGAGACACTGAAAAACTATTTCACTATATTTTGTTACTTATTTTCCATCAAAGAAAATGTCTTTTAAACTAAGACATAAATAACATGAACTAAGAAGAAAATAAATGTTATTTACCAACAGTAAGTGATAGAGTATGTCAAATCCTTCTTTAAATATCAAAGTAGCCAGGATGAGAGAAATTAGATGCCAGAAACTCATGGGATTTATAGATACAGTAAAACACATTGGAAATCTACCCATTCCAGAACCACAATACATCCAGAATTCAGCAACCTATATGAGGAGGCATCTGGAAATCATCTCAAGTAAAGAACAGCTAGGTGAATTGCTAACCTCAGAGAGGAATAAACTAGGCAGACACAGAAGGACAGCTGCTTTCAAATATTTTTGGAACTAGCTACATGGGGGCAAAGCAGTTCAGATGCATTAGAAGTAACAACTTTTTTTAATTCCTATTGTTTTTTAAGAGTAACTAATGACAAAACATTTCTGTTTCTCTTCAAGAAATTTTTTTATGGTTGGTAAAGTCAGAGGCAGATTCCAGGCAGATACATGCTCATTCTAAAGCCACATTAATATTACTTTTCCTGGATTTTATAGTCTATCAACAAGTAACTGAACACTGATTATTATGTGGACCAGCCACTGCTGAAGCACCCAAAACCCAGAGAGAGAAAAAGGCACTGTTGCTCCCATGAGAGTTTATAATTGGGTTAAAAACAAAGCAAAAAAACATAATACAGTAATATAATGAAGGATTTTTGTTGTTGTTGTTTCTTTTTTTGAGACAGAATCTCACTCTGTCACCCAGACTGGAGTGCAGTGGTGCCATCCTGGCTCACTGTAAGCTGTGCCTCCTGGGTTCACACCATTCTCCGGCCTCAGCCTCCTGAGTAGCTGGGACTACAGGTGCCCACCACAATGCCCAGCTAAATTTGTGTTCATATTTTTAGTAGAGATGGTGTTTCACCCTGTTAGCCAGGAAGGTCTCAATCTCCTGACCTTGTGATCTGCCCACCTAAAAATGATTTAAAATATTTGTAGGGCATATATGACATGGAAAAAATCAAGAAAGAAAAGGGAGTATATGTTTGGCTCTTTCACTTTACCAGAGGTACTGCATAACTCCAAGGCTCCCCAACAGGCCACTGTGGTGGCATCTTGAAAAAACAGAAAGGAAACCAAAATTATTCAAATATTCCAATACATTTGGAAAAACAGATGATATACACAACATTGAGGTACTTACACCGGCTCCTTTGTTATTATAATAAAAGAAACACAACAGACAAAAGAAGTACTTCAGGTTTCAAATCCCCGAAATGTTTGGTGTTATTTCTACATATAATACCTCACCTTTTACCCAAATTTCTGGAAGTGGAAATCTCAAAGATACTAGTTCCTTGAATCTAGTATGATAGATATGCTAATGGATCATAGATATAGTTATATCTATGGAAAGAGACCCACAGAACTACTATCATGAAGCAGCAAGCTAAAATAAAAATATAATTGGAATTCTGTGATCTAAGAATTGGGTAATAATTTTATTTCACTCTGTATCTCTACAAAATTCATGGAAGTCAGACTGGATGTTTCAGCTCTTTAACGGCAAGGATGAAAAAAAAATACATGCTGCAATACAGAAGCGGACACCAAATCTCTGAAAACTGTTCTACAGAAATGATATTGCTTCGTATATTCCAGCCAAAATTTATTCCATTGCTTCAAAATCATACAGAGGTCTTCATTCTAGACCAATTCTAAGTGTTTTCTTAAATTTTACGTACATTTCACTACTTTAAACTGACAAAATACTCAGGCAATCTGTATAAACAATTTAAAGGCCTACATAGTATCGGAAAGTAAAACACTTTGCTCCCTCTTCAATTACCTGATAATTATATACAGGCAACTGATATCCACTGATGACCTGACATGGTGAATTTCGGTAAGTAGGACATGCCTGAAAATAAATTTCACAGAAAGAATGAATGAATACGTTAAAATATTCTTTTAATTAGAAAGAAGTATCATTCCCAATATAACAAAAATATGAACGACTTTAAAATATTCATTATTTTTCTATATACAACAATGAAGAGTTCTAAATGAATGACTGTCTTTAAGAAGAAAGAAACATTCTCTGTCAATTGCTACCCTTTGGGAGGGGAGGGAGAACAAATGACATAAGAAGTCACTATTACACCAGGCAAAGTTTACCTTATACATACTGCCCACCAGAAGTTATTTCTTATACTGGTGATAAGGCTCTATTAAGACAGATTTCAGTGTAAGTTACATTAATACATTTGCTATTTCTTTGTCAAAATACTTCTAGACTGTTTTGTATTTGACAGTATTATAGGGTAACACTATTTTGACTGAACCTAGGTGTCCAGGCAAAAATAAACAGGATCTGACAGTATTATAGGGTAACAATATTATAGGTAAGTTCTCCTACAGATGTTAAAGCTTTTTCTATACTTCATTTTGAAAAACTTAGGGCAGTATATAATTCAAAACTGGAAAAGAGACAGTATAATGTCTTCTATGTTTCAATAAATACTTAATGATTGAAAACATATAGGTAGCAGCATATATGAATACACCCAGATTCAGTAATGGCTCACACGGAATGTTAGCAACAACTAGGGCTTTTTTTCTAGTCATCGTTCAGAGAAGGCAACAAAAGCAGAGGTATACCCCTACATTATTCAAGTATATGGAAAATGTCAACAAAAGAGACACTGAAAAACTATTTCACTATATTTTGTTACTTATTTTCCATCAAAGAAAATGTCTTTTAAACTAAGACATAAATAACATGAACTAAGAAAAAAATAAATGTTATTTACCAACAGTAAGTGATAGAGTATGTCAAATCCTTCTTTAAATATCAAAGTAGCCAGGATGAGAGAAATTAGATGCCAGAAACTCATGGGATTTATAGATACAGTAAAACACATTGGAAATCTACCCATTCCAGAACCACAATACATCCAGAATTCAGCAACCTATATGAGGAGGCATCTGGAAATCATCTCAAGTAAAGAACAGCTAGGTGAATTGCTAACCTCAGAGAAGAATAAACTAGGCAGACACAGAAGGACAGCTGCTTTCAAATATTTTTGGAACTAGCTACATGGGGGCAAAGCAGTTCAGATGTATTAGAAGTAATACCTTTTATTTGTTCCTATTGTTTTTTTAAGAGTAATTAACAACAAAACATTTCTGTGTCTCTTCAAGAAATGTTTTTTTCGGCTAGTAAAGTCAGAGGCAGATTCCAAGCAGATACATGCTCTTTCTGAAGTTACATTAATACCACCTTTCCTGGATTATATAGTCTATCAGCAAGTAACTGAACACTGATCATTATGTGGACCAGCCATTGCTGAAGCACCCAAAAGCTAAGAGAAAAAGGCACTGTTGCTCCCATGGGAGATTATAATTGGGTTAAAAACAAAGAAAAAAAAATAACATATTAATATAAAGAAGGATTTTTTTTTTTTTTTTGAGACAGAGTCTCACTCTGTCAGCCTGACTGGAGTGCAGTCATGCCATCTTGGCTCACTGTAAGCTGTGCCTCCTGTGTTCACACCATTCTCCCACCTCAGCCTCCCAAGTAGCTGGAACTACAGATGCCCACTGCAACGCCCAGCTAAACTGGTGTTTGTGTTTTAGACACGATGGCGTTTCACCGTGTTAGCCAGGAAGGTCTCAATCTCCTGACCTTGTGATCTGCCCACCTAAAGATTTAAAAACATATGTAGGGCATATATGATGTGGATAAAATCAAGAAAGAACAGGGAGTATCATTTTGGCTCATTCACTTTACCAGAGGTACTGCGTAACTCCTGGTCTCCCCAATAGGCCACTGTGGTGGTATCTTGAAAAACAAAAAGGAAACCAAAATTATTCAAATATTCCTATACATTTTCAAATACATGACATACACAATATTGAGATACTTATCATGCCGGCACCATTGTTATTATAATAAAACACAATAGAAAACAGAAGTACTTTAGGTTTCGAATTCCTGAAGTTCTTGTTGTTATTTCTACATATAATACCTCACATTTTACCCAAATTTTCTGTAGATGTCATTGTGGAAATCTCAAAGATACTAGTTCTTTGAATTTATTACGATAGATACAGTAATGAGTCATAAATATTGTCCTATCTATGGAAAGAGACCCACAGAACTACTATCATGAAGCAGCAAGGTAAAATAAAAATATAATTGGAATTCTGTGGTCTAAGAATTGGGTAATAACTTTATTTCACTCTGTATCTCCACAAAATCCATGGAAGTCACTCTGGATATTTCAGCTCTTTGATGGCAAGAATGAAAAAATAAATACATGCTGCAATACAGAAGCGAACACCAAATCTCCAAAAACTGCACTACAGAAATGATATCGCTTCGTATATTCCTGTCATAATTTATTCCACTGCTTCAAAATAACTCAGAGGTCTTCATTCTAGACCAATTCTAAGTGTTTTCTTAAATTTATTTACATTTCACGAGTTTAAAATGACAAAATATTCAGGCAATTTGTATAAACAAGTTAAAGGCCTACACAGTATCTGAAAATAAAACATTTTACTCCCTCTTCAGTTACCTGATAATAATATACAGGAACCTGATATTCAGTGATGACCTGACATGGTGAATGTGGATAAGCAGGATATGCCTGAAAATAAATTTCACAGAAAGAATGAATGAATATGGTAAAATATTCTTTTAATTAGAAAGAAATATCATTCCCAATATAACAAAAATATGAAAAACTTTAAAATATTAATTCTTTTTCTATATAAACTATGAAGAATTCTAAATGAATGGCTGTCTTTAATAAGAAAGAAACATTCTCTCTCAATAGCTACCCTTTGGGAGGGGAGGAAGAACAAATGACATAAGTGCCTATTACACCAGGCAGAGTTTACCTTATTCCTACTGTGTACCTCTGCCCACCCAGAAGTTCTCTCTTAAACTGGTGATAAAGCTCTATTAAGACAGATTTCAATGTAGGTTAAACTAACACATTTACTATTTCTATGTCAAAATACTTCTAGACTGTTTTGTATTCAACAATATTACAGGGTAATACTGTAGTTGTTTTACAGATGCTATGGCCTTCTCTGTACATTCTTTCAAAAAACTAAGGGCAGTATGTAATCCACAACTGGAAAAGAGACACTGTAAGATCTTCTATTTTTTTTTTTTTTTTTTTTTTTGAGACGCAGTCTTGCTCTGTCACCCAGGCTGGAGTGCAGTGGCCGGATCTCAGCTCACTACAGGCTCCTCCTCTCGGGTTCACGCCATTCTCCTGCCTCAGCCTCCCGAGTAGCTGGGACTACAGGCACCCACCACTTCGCCTGGCTAGCTTTTTGTATTTTTTAGTAGAGACGGGGTTTCACCGTTATTAGCCAGGATGGTCTCGATCTCCTGACCTCATGATCGGCCCGTCTCGGCCTCCCAAAGTGCTGGGATTACAGGCTTGAGCCACCGCACCCGGCCAGATCTTCTATGTTTAAATACATACTTTCTGATTGAAAACATATGGGCAGCAGCATACAAGAATACACCCAGATTCAGTAATGGCCCACAGTAAACATTAGAAACAAGTGGGGCTTTTTTCTAGCCATTGTTCAGAGAAGAAAAAAGAAGAGGTACACCATACATGTTTCAAGTACATGGAAAATGTTAACAAATGAGAGATACTGAAGAACAATTCCACTACTATTTTCTTACTTTATTTTTCATCAAAGAAAATATGTTTTAAACTAACACATAAAATAAGCTAAGAAGAAAATAAACATTATTTATCAACAATAAGTGATAGAGCATGTCAAATCCTACTTTAAACATCAAAGTAACCAGGATGAGAGAAATTAGATGCCCGAAATTCATGGGTTTTATAGACAACAGTAAAACAGATCAGAAATCTACCGATTCCAGAACCAGAATATACCCAGAAGTCAGCAATTTACATGAGGAGGCATCTGGAAATCATCTCTAGTAAAGAATAGCTAGATGAATTCCTAATCTTACAGAAAAATGAACTAGGCAGGTACGTGAGGAGAGCTGCTTCCAAATACTTTAGGAATTAGTTACGTGGGGTGAAAAAGGAAGAGATAGGAAGAGATTTGTTCATGTGTCTACAGAGGTCATTCCTAATAGAAAGACTGACAATGTATGTAGATTTTTTGCTCATATAACAAACATTAAGAAGAAGAAATTTCTAACAGAAATAATAAATTTCCCATCACTCAAGGTATTCAAACAGGGATTCTATTGCCACCTACTATGGGAAGTGTAGATACAATTGCACAGAAGGAATGATGACTAAAATAAGACAACAGGAACGTAAGCAGTTCTCACCTGAACGTACTGAGTTATAGGATTCAGCGCGACTCGGGGCTGAAGATACGTTTCAGCATTTGGATTACTCCAGACATTCTGAAACTGCGGTGGAGGAGGAGGATTAAATACCAAACGACGTGGCTGCACACGATAAGCACCTTTTTAAAAAGCAAAAAGGAAAAAGCCTATTTTTAGTTATCTGAAAATCTACACGTGTCAAAAAGAACAATGTCTTTTCCTACTCACACAAATTTTGTTTTCTGATTGCAGGGCCCAGCTTCAGTTTTTTACCCTGGATATGGATCTGTGACTGAAAATAAAACAGTAACAAAACTAGACTCAGTTTTCAAGTCTTGACTTCCAAGACTTGGGTAAATATATAAAGTCTCCTGAAGTTTCTATTATTATAGAAGATCCGTATATCTTCTATACAGATATAGTATATCTATATAGTATATATAGATACACACCAAATTAAAATTTGTCATCATGAAGCTACCTTACTTATCCTTACTACTCTAATCAGTGTCAAGAGGCATCAAGTGAAAGGTGATCAAAAACTTTTCATCACCCTTTCTACAACCCTTCCTGCCTGTAGTTCATGAACCTAGGTGTCCAGTCAAAAATAAACAGGATCTAACAAGTTATGTGGATTTTGAACAGAAAGTGTATCTTTCTCCAAATTTTACACAAGACTTAGTTTATCACTAACACTAAATGTTGTATCAATAAAATAAATAATAGATTTTTCTATTAGATTACTTACTTCTACTATCTTCTGGACATCCACGTCATTAAAAAATGAAACAAATCCATAGCTATAAAGGCAGATAAATGAAGTATAAAATCACCATCAGGCAGTACATGGTTCAGAACTTCTGCTATTCTATATACAGCAGTGATCATGACAAAAGATAAATAATATACCATGATAACTACTTGTTAAGATGTACATGACAGATCCTCTACAAATACTTCTTTTTCCTAAGCGGAACTATGTCAAAATGTGCTAAGATTAGGACAGTGTGAAAACTTTATTGATTAACAAAGAATTCATATCTGTGAACCTGAAATTAACTTACTATCTAAGACAAGACGGTTAAAATTTAAGACATGGTGCAGTGTATGAAGAAAACAATTATTTGACACAACTGGTAACTCATTTGTATGAAACAGGAATTGCAGACATTTAAAAATAAACATTAGAAAAATGAATAAATAAAAGAGTTGGCAATAACCTTTTATCCCCTACATGAAAGAAACTAACACGGCAAAAAATTTCATTTATACATGTGTCACAGTATCACTTTTGAAGTCTTCTTTGACACACTATAGGTGACTAGAGTTCAGGTATTTTTGATAAAATTACTCACCCTTTGGAGACACCAGTTCGATCTGTGATTATCTTCACTTCTTTCACTGAACCATATCTACCAAAGAAGCTTTTAATCTCAGTTGCATCCATCTATGGAAAAGAATTGAATTCCAAGAGTAAAAATTCAGCATTCAAAAATTTCCATTTTACTACAATTTTACTACAATGAGGTGAAAATTTCTCCCCCAGTTTTACCTAAATGACCGGTAGCTCTTTGTCAAAGATATTTTTAGTACCTATGGGTCAAAAGTAAAACCAATTCTAAGCCTCCATGAAGTACAAAGAAAAAAAAAAAAATTAAGTTTGTAACAGGGCCCAAATCCCATTGTTCATAATGCACTTTAAGGCAAAAATGAGGTACGAATACAATACCCTATCATCAATTCCACCAACAAAAACAGTGTTTGGCATGATTCTGCCTTCTGGTAAAACATAGCCTTGGCTAACTGCAGCAGATGAAGACTGGGTGCCAGTTTCTCTGGAGCTGGTTGAGTTTGGAGTCTCAGGATTTGCAGCAGGCTGTAATTTGGAAAGTAGACATCATAATTAGATATACAGGCAAAACCCATACATAATGTGAAATATAATTTTTGTGTTTTAAGTGTAAAATATTTTATAAAAAGTATTTTCATTGTAAATTAGTCACCACTGCAGCTAAGTTCAGGTTCAGGATCTAAACTAATCAGAGTACATCCGGATGGAATTTAACCAAAGGATATAGTACTTTCTTAAGCCCAGTGTTGCTCATCACCGAGTCTTGTACAATGCTGTGAAAGAATACTTATTTAGTATTTGTGAAAATACTCTGCGAATTAGTTAAAAAAAAATCCAAAACTAGAAAGTTCAGATTTATATAAAGTTATTAAAATCACCCTGTTCTATATTCATAAACTTTTCACTTTACTGAGTATACTAAGGATAAACCTTAAAAAAAAAAAAAAAAGAGCCGCATCAAAAAGAAAATAAGCCTCAAAGTTTTAAACCAATTTGTCTTGCTTTGCCTTTTTCAACATAATTAACATGAGTTTTTACAATGTTAGCACTCCCTGTGTTAGTATACCTGCTTTACTTTAGAAATGGCTCATGCAAACAGTATTGTTCACATGTCACAGCTCCTTCTAAAAAATGGGTTATAATCCTCTTCCCTCATACTAGGGTGTTCAAAGCTTCTTTTGAAATAACATTTTTCTCCTGGGTAACACCACATCAGTCCGACTGATAATTCTAATTTTCACAATGGGCTGACAGATATAAATGATACCATCTTTATTTTCAGAAAAAAAATCACATACATATAACTCATTAATTTTCTAGGTTCTGATCAGAACTGTCTTTATTCCTTCCACAGTAGACTCTAAGGTTAATGTAAAATTTTCTGAAGCAGAATTCATAAGTTATATACATATATACATACACACACACACACACACACACACACACACACACATATGGAGAAACAATCTAGCATAGTGAAACAAAAATTAATCTAGTCAGGAGATCTAGGTTTATGTTCCTTACTGGTAAGTGGTTATTTATAAGCCACTTACTTGCCAGCTGTGTATCTCTGGGCAAATTTCTTTGAGAACAAAATGAGATAACATCTGTGAATTCATTTTGTACGTATAAAGTGGTAAAAGCGGTATGCCTATGTAAGTTGGTGTCCTGTTATTTGATTTTATTTTCAGTAGATTTTTTTCAAGTTTCTTTTTGGCTTTACTATTTTAGCTGACTTATTTTGGAGAAATTTTAATTAAGAACTAAATGAAACACCAGGAAAATATTACACATCGTTAATTTAAAAATCACTGGTGAAGTGCCTGTTGACTACAAAAGGTAAGTACAAAAGGCTGCAAAAGAGAAAGCTACTACACATATACTTCTTTGAAAGAAAACAAAAGACAAGAGAAACTATACGTCTTTTTGTAAAGCACAGTGATGTCACAGAAGTTAATAAGAAAGTAGAGTTCCTGCTTTGTTAATAAGATCCTAGAGGTTACTGATTCTACACAGCTTTGGTAGAGATGATCTCTAAATTCTCAAATCATCTGAAGGTGAGTTTATTGCTTTTCTCTATTCTTTTGTGCTTATACTTGCTATTTTGGGTTTGTTACTAACTCCTAATTCTTTCCTTTAATAGGGCTACTTCATGACAACGACGTGAAAGAGAAATTTAAAAAACTATGTCTAAAGTTCTTCCTCTCTAAAAATGTCTTATATCATTGTTTTTCTAGATGACATTAAGCTGCATTATCCTGAACTATTGGGAACTTGATTAGATTTCCCTTCCCTATAGATAATTTACCAATCCCTTCTCAGTTCATTCAGAAATCACAAACAGAATAAAACAAAAGGAATTCCTAAACTCCTGTGGTTTCTTTTTCTCCTTTTCAATTCCCCCTTGATTTGTGGATGAACTTCGGATACGTTTTTCTTTGATAAACAAGCTATTGTCTCTGCACCATAATGTTGGATGTATTTTAATTTAAAGGTGTAAGATCTGGCAGAAAACTATGTCAGATTATTACTGGTTAGGGAAATGCACTGCTTCTCTACTGGGGAAGATTTCTGAGCCCCAGCAGCATTTAGTGATGTTTAGAGATGGCCTGTCACAACTGAGATGTATTCCTGGAATCTGATGGGCTGAAGGCTAGGGATACTATTGCACATCCTACAATGTAAAGACAGCCTCCTACAATAAGGAATTATTTGGTCCCAAATTTTAAAAGGGTATGGGTTAAGAAACCTTGTGACAGTGCCACAAGAATTGAAGAGGAAAATTATTGTTTAGGAAGAACCTGATTTTCATCGGTCAGTAAAGTGTATCTTTTCATGACCTCAGATTCAGTTTCCATGCTTGAAAACAAATGGTTGGAAAACATCTCTGATATCTTCTGATTCTCATACTCTATACAACACTAAAACAGATGCTTGAAACAAGGGTAGTTTGGTAAAGAATAAAAAATGCATTTGATATTATGAGAAGTTGGACTTTAGCTTGGATCTTACAAATTGGCTGTCTCTGCTTAACTGGAATCATACATATAAATTCACTGAATCACTTTAATAGTGTCATAACATTTTAAATTAAGGAAGTCATCATGATGTCCTTGTCCTCAGTCAGGAAGTGGCTTTACTTACATCGAAGTAAGCAATGTACTTCATACTTATCTGCCTTGATTAGCAGTGATTGTTCAATTCCTACTGTGTGTGTATGTATACATAATTATATAATGTACATATAAAAATCCAATATCAATAGACAACTGTGATTAATTTTAAACTATGGACAAAAATATAAATGAATTTGCTTAAGATAAGCAAAAGTTTAATTTTAAAGTAAGTACCATCATAACCATCAATAGCGTCCTGAAAAGAAACTACATTAAAGAAGTAATTTTCTTAATCATACTTTTAAGTGAGTTGGTGAATTTTGAAATGAGAAATGTTGGAACAGGGAACGGGGTGAGCTTCAAGACCATCACATACACAACTCTCATTGCTATTTATAGCAAATATATTCCCTGTTATATGTGGACAACCAAGTGACAAAGACAGCTAAAAGTTGGAATAATTTATCATTATTTAAACTCCTGGGATGTTAGCTCCTTTGCCAGTATTATCTATTTCGATTGCTACGTGAACATGTAAGCAAATTAGTATTTATATAAACTGACCAGGAAAAAGCCTATCATTTGTAGTCATCAAAGTTACATTCACAGCAACCGGAAGAAGAGCAAATAAATAGAACATTAAAATTAAGAAAATATGATATGAATATCAGAATTAAAACTTCAAGTAAATTCAAGAGCAGATTCTAGCAAAGTTGTGGGTAGGGAGGATCAAATTCAAGCAATAATCCTAGCAAAACTAAGCAAGAAAAAACAAGAAAGCAGAACTATACGAGACCTGAAAAATGCATTGTGGCCACAAATAATAAAAGAAAGCTACACGCAAACTCCATTTTCAAAGAGGAAAACAGTATTTCTCAATGCATTTTACAAAGTTAAAAGCATACTAAGTAACAAAACCTCATCCAGATGATCCATCCCTGCCCTCAACACAAACACAACATTCCAGCAATATATAGAGTGTTAAGTTTATATTGGGAATGCAAGAATATTCCATTCACAGGATATGTTACTTTAATTCATTATTGTAAAAGCATTTGATAAAATACACTATTCATTTTAAATTTTTTAAAAACTGAAGTAAAACAGAAATAGAGCACTTTTATTTTCCATCAATCTAATTCTACTCTATCATCAAACTTATAGTGAAATACTAGAAGAGTCAACTCCTTTGAAATCAGGAGTAAGGTAAGGGCACCAGGGAACCTCCTTATTATTACTAAATATTTTTCCACTATGTATGACAAAACTGAATATTAATACAAAGTTTTTATGAATCAAGAAGAAAAATAAAATTTAAAAAGTAATTTGAAAAGCTAATGATCAATGATCAGCTTCATGGATGATTTAAAAAAGCACACATCAACATAATGTATTTTTCGGCTATTAGGTTGAAAATTTAAAAATTCCTAGTAACTTTCCTTAGAATGGGTGTAGAAAAGAGAGCACTCTACACACCATCAGTGAGAAAAATACTAATACATGATTTACCAAGAGTACCTCGGAAAAAGTTTATCATAATTTGATAGGTGGGGATACTCACCACTATACTAATTAGGAGAATTAGTGATAAAATTGTTATAAAAGGGGCAAAGCGTTTTCACCCAGCAATTACACTTATAGTAACTAGTCTCAAGAAATTAATAGTACAAGCATGCCAAGATATTTACACAAAGATATTCACAGCATTATTATTATTATTTTTTAGACTGAGTCTCCCTTTGTTGCCTAGGCTGGAGCGCAGTGGCATGATCTCAGTTCACGGCAATCTGCTTCCCAGGATCAAGTGATTCTGCTGCCTCAGCCTTCCGAGTAGTTGGGATTACAAGTGTGCGTCAACACGACTGGCTAATTTATTTTGTATTGTTAGTAAAGACAGGAAACAAAAGTCATTCAAACATTCCTTCACATTTTCAAACACACATGAGATACACAATATTGAAGTACTTATGCTGGTTCCTTTGTTATTTATTTTTTTTTATACTTGTTTAAAATTTTTTTAAAATTTATTTATTATTATTATACTTCAAGTTCTAGGGTACATGTGCATAACGTGCAGGTTTGTTGCATATGTATACTTGTGCCATGTTGGTGTGCTGCACCCATCAACTCGTCAGCACCCATCAACTCGTCATTTACATCAGGTATAACTCCCAATGCAATCCCTCCCCCCTCCCCCCTCCCCGTGATAGGCCCCGGTGTGTGATGTTCCCCTTCCCGAGTCCAAGTGATCTCATTGTTCAGTTCCCACCTATGAGTGAGAACATGTGGTGTTTGGTTTTCTGTTCTTGTGATAGTTTGCTAAGAATGATGGTTTCCAGCTGCATCTATGTCCCTACAAAGGACACAAACTCATCCTTTTTTATGGCTACATAGTATTCCATGGTGTATATGTGCCACATTTTCTTAATCCAATCTGTCACTGATGGACATTTGGGTTGATTCCAAGTCTTTGCTATTGTAAATAGTGCCGCAATAAACATACGTGTGCATGTGTCTTTATAGCAGCATGATTTATAATCCTTTGGGTATATACCCAGTGATGGGATGGCTGGGTCATATGGTACATCTAGTTCTAGATCCTTGAGGAATCACCATACTGTATTCCATAATGGTTGAACTAGTTTACAATCCCACCAACAGTGTAAAGTGTTCCTATTTCTCCACATCCTCTCCAGCACCTGTTGTTTCCTGACTTTTTAATGATCGCCATTCTAACTGGTGTGAGTTAGAGACTTACGAAGAGACTTAGACTCCCATACAATAATAATGGGAGACTTCAACACTCCACTGTCAACATTAGACAGATCAACGAGACAGAAAGTTAACAAGGATATCCAGGAATTGAACTCATCTCTGCAGCAAGCAGACCTAACAGACATCTATAGAACTCTCCACCCCAAATCAACAGAATATACATTCTTCTCAGCACCACGTCGTACTTACTCCAAAATTGACCATGTAATTGGAAGTAAAGCACTCCTCAGCAAATGTACAAGAACAGAAATTATAACAAACTGTCCCTCAGACCACAGTGCAATCAAACTAGAACTCAGGACTAAGAAACTCAATCAAAACCGCTCAACTACATGGAAACTGAACAACCTGCTCCTGAATGACTACTGGGTACATAACGAAATGAAGGCAGAAATAAAGATGTTCTTTGAAACCAATGAGAACAAAGATACAACATACCAGAATCTCTGGGACACATTTAAAGCAGTGTGTAGAGGGAAATTTATAGCACTAAATGCCCACAAGAGAAAGCAGGAAAGATCTAAAATTGACACTCTAACATCGCAATTAAAAGAACTAGAGAAGCAAGAGCAAACACATTCGAAAGCCAGCAGAAGGCAAGAAATAACTAAGATCAGAGCAGAACTGAAGGAGATAGAGACACAAAAAACTCTCCAAAAAATCAATGAATCCAGGAGTTGGTTTTTTGAAAAGATCAACAAAATTGACAGAACACTAGCAAGACTAATAAAGAAGAGAGAATAATCAAATAGATGCAATAAAAAAATGATAAAGAGGATATCAGCACCAACCCCACAGAAATACAAACTACCATCAGAGAATACTATAAACACCTCTACGCAAATAAACTGGAAAATCTAGAAGAAATGGATAATTTCCTGGACACTTACACTCTTCCAAGGCTAAACCAGGAAGAAGTTGAATCCCTGAATAGACCAATAGCAGGCTCTGAAATTGAGGCAATAATTAATAGCCTACCAACCAAAAAAAGTCCAGGACCAGATGGATTCACAGCTGAATTCTACCAGAGGTACAAGGAGGAGTTGGTACCATTCCTTCTGAAACTATTCCAATCAATACAAAAAGAGGGAATCCTCCCTAACTCATTTTATGAGGCCAACATCATCCCGATACCAAAGCCTTTGTTATTATAATACAAGAAACAAAACGGAAAAAAGAGTACTTTAGGTTTCTAATCCCTGACATTCTTGTTGTTACTTTTATACATAAAACCTCAACTTTTCACCAATTTTCTGGGGTTGGTATTGTGGAAATCTCAAACATATGAGCTCTTTGAACTTATTACCACAGATATGATTATGGGTCAATATACAGTCATATCTATGAAGATATCCAGAGAACTACTAATGTGAAGCAGTCAGCTAAAAAAAAATACATAATTCGAATTCTGTGCTCTAAAAATTGAGTAATAATTTTATTTCACTCTGTCTCTCTAAAAAATTGATAAAAGTCAGTCTGGATGTTTCAGCTATTTGGCAGTAAATATGAAAAAAAAATATGTTACAATACAGAAGGGGACACCAAATCTCAAAAAACTGTCCTACAGTAAAGTTATTGCAAAGTACAATCCTTTCAAAATATTACTCAATTACTTCTAAATAATTCAGAGTTCTTCATTCTAGACAAATTCTAAGGGTTTTCTTAAATTTTAGGTACATTTCACTAGTTTAAAATGACAAACTATTAAAGCAATTTGTATAAACAAAGGCATCAATATCTGAAAGTAAATCATTTTACTCCCTCTTAAATTACCTGATAATTACATACAGGCAAATGATATCCAGCGATGACCTGACCTGGTGAATTTGGATAAGTAGGATATGCCTGAAAATAAAGATTACAGTAAGAATAAATGAATACAGAGAAACATTTTTTTTAATTAGAAATATTCCAAATATTAAAAATATGAAAAACTTTAAAACATTCATTATTTTTCTATATACAGCATTGCAGAATTCTAAATGAGTGACCGATTTTATGAAGAAATAAATATTCTGTTAAGTGCTACGCTTTGGGTGGGGAGGGGGAACAGACAAATGACAAAATAAGTGACTATTTCACCAGACAAGTTTACTTTATTTATACTGTGTACTTATGCCAACCCCAATGTTATTTCTTACATTGGTGATAGGGCTCTATTAAGACAGGTTTGAATGTAAACAGGTTTGAATGTCAGTTAAATTAATACATTTGCTATTTCTATGTTAAATATTATGAAGAGTTTTGTATCTGCCAATATTATAGAGTAACATGAAGTTCCCCTACAAACGTTATGGTTTTTTCTGTACTTCATTTTGAAAAACTAAGCACCGTATATAATCCACAACTGGAAAAGAGACAGTATAATGTCTCTTATGTTTCAATAAATACTTACAGTTTGAAAACATATAGGTAGCATCATACATGAATACAACCAGATTCAGTTACGGCTCAAAGTAAATGTGAGAAACAAGTAGGACTTTTTTTCTAGCCTTTGTTCACATAATGAAAAAGAAGCAGAGGTATACCCTACACGTTTCAAATACATGGAAAATGCGAACAAATGAGAGACACTGAAGAACTACTTCACTACTATGTTGTTACTTTATTTTCCGTCAAAGAAAATGTCTTTTAAACTAAGACAAAATTAAAACAAACTAAAAAAAAATAAATATTACTTAACACCAATAAGTGATAGAGTGCGTCAAATCCTACTTTAAATATTGAAGTAACCAGGATGAGAGAAATTAGATGCCAGAAACTCACGGGATTTACAGACACAGTAAGCACATCAGAAATCTACCCAATTCAGAACCAGAATATATTCATAAGCCAGCAATCTATATGAGGAGGCATCTGGAAATCATTCCAAGTAAGGAATAGCTGGATGAATTGCTAACCTTAGAGAGGAAAAAACCAGGCAGACACATACAGACAGTTGCTATCAAACATTTTCGTGAACTCACTATATTGGGGGAAAGCAGTTCAGGTGTTTTAGAAGTAATACTCTTTTTTGTTCCTACACTTATTTAGGAGTAATTAACAGCAAAACATTTCTGTTTCTCTTCAACACTTTTTTTTTAAGGACGGTAAAGCCAGAGGTAGATTCCAGGCAGATACGTGCTCATTCTAAAGCCACATTAATACTATCTTTCTGGGATTATACAGTCTATCAACAAGTAACTGAACATTGATCATTACGTGAACCAGCCATTGCTTAGGCACACAAAACCTGAGAGAGAAAAAGGCACTATTGCTCCCAGGGAGTTTATAATTACGTTAAAAAGAAGGTAACAAAACATAACACATCAATATAAAGAACGATTTAAAAACATTTGTAGGCATATATGACACAGAAAAAAATCAGGAAAGAACAGGTAGTATATGTTTGGCTAACTGACTTTACCAGAGGTACAGCATAATTCCTTGGCTCCCCAACAGGCCACTGTGGTGGCATCTTGAAAAAACAAAATGGAAACCAAAATGATTCAAATATTCCTATACATTTTCCAAAACACATCAGATATACAATATTGAAGTATGTATCATGCTGGCTCATTTGCTATTATAATAAAAGAAACAGAATGGAAAAAAGAAGTGCTATAGGTTACTAATTCCTGAAGTTCTTGTTGTTACTTCCACATATAAAGCCTCAACTTTTTTCCAAATTTTCTGGAGATAGCATTGTAGAACTCTCAAAGATACCAGTTCTTTGAATTTATTATGATTGATACAAGAATGGGTCATAGATATAGTCATATCTCTGAAAAGAGACCCAGAGAACTACTATCATGAAGCAGCAAGCTAAAATAAAAATCTGATTGCAATTCTGTGATCTAAGACTTGAGTAATAATTTTATTTCACTCTGTATCTCTACAAAATTCATGGAAGTCAGTCTGGATGTTTCAACTCTTTGATAGCAAAGATAAAAAAAAATACATGCTGCAGTATAGAAGGAGACATCAAATCTCAAAAATCTGTTCTACATAAAAGTTACTGCTAACTGTATTCCTGTCAAAATGTTATTCCATTACTTCAAAATAATACAGAGGTCTTCATTCTGATCAATTCTAAGTGTTTTCTTCAATTTAAGCTACATTTCACTAGTTTAAAATGACTGACTATTCAGGCAATTTGTATAAACAAGTTAAAGGCCTCAATAATATCTGAAAGTAAATCATGTTACTCCCTCTTCAAATACCTGATAATTATACACCGGCAACTGATATCCAGTGATGCCCTGACCTGGTGAATTTGGATAAGAAGGATATGCCTGAAAATAAAGTTTACAGAAAGAATCATTAGCTATGGTAAAACATTTTTTTTTAAATAAGAAAGAAATATCATTCCCAATATAACAAAAAAAAGGAAAAACTTTAAAATATTAATTGTTTTTCTATATACAACAATGCAGAATTCTAAATGAATGACTGACTTTAGGAAGAAAAATATTCTGTGTCAAGTGCTATCCTGTGAGTGGGGAGGGGGAAGAGACAAATTACAAAATAACTGACTACTTCACCATTCAAAGTTTACCTTACTTCTGTGTACTTATGCCCAACCAGCAGTTATTTCTTATATTGGTAATAAGGCTCTACTAAGACAGATTTCAACATAAGTTAAATTAATACATTTATTATTTCCTTGGCTAAATACTTCCAGATTGTTTTGTATCTGACAATAATACAGGTTAGTACTGTAGTTCTTCTACAGATGTTATGGCTTTCTCTGTACTTTATTTCAAAAAACTAAGGGCAGTAAATAATCCACAACTGGAAAAGAGACACTGTAATATCTGCTGTTTCAATAAATACTTACTAATTAAAAACATACAGGTAGCAGCACAAAAGAATACACTCAGAATCAGTAATGGCTCATAGTAAATGACAGAAACAAGTAGGGCTTTTTTTCTAGCCATTGTTCAGGGAAGGAAAAAGAAGAAGAGGTCTCCACACGTTTCAAATACACGGAAAATGTTAACAAACGAGAGATACTGAAGAACTATTCCACTACTATTTTCTTACTTTACTTTCCATCAAAGAAAATGTCTTTTAACTAACACAAATATAAAATGAACTAAGAAGAAAATAAATATTATTTATCAACAGTAAGTGATAGAGCATGTCAAATCCTACTTTAAACATCAAAGTAACCAGGATGAGAGAAATTAGATGCCCGAAATTCATGGGTTTTATAGACAACAGTAAAACAGATCAGAAATCTACCGATTCCAGAACCAGAATATACCCAGAAGTCAGCAATTTACATGAGGAGGCATCTGGAAATCATCTCTAGTAAAGAATAGCTAGATGAATTCCTAATCTTACAGAAAAATGAACTAGGCAGGTACGTGAGGAGAGCTGCTTCCAAATACTTTAGGAATTAGTTACGTGGGGTGAAAAAGGAAGAGATAGGAAGAGATTTGTTCATGTGTCTACAGAGGTCATTCCTAATAGAAAGACTGACAATGTATGTAGATTTTTTGCTCATATAACAAACATTAAGAAGAAGAAATTTCTAACAGAAATAATAAATTTCCCATCACTCAAGGTATTCAAACAGGGATTCTATTGCCACCTACTATGGGAAGTGTAGATACAATTGCACAGAAGGAATGATGACTAAAATAAGACAACAGGAACGTAAGCAGTTCTCACCTGAACGTACTGAGTTATAGGATTCAGCGCGACTCGGGGCTGAAGATACGTTTCAGCATTTGGATTACTCCAGACATTCTGAAACTGCGGTGGAGGAGGAGGATTAAATACCAAACGACGTGGCTGCACACGATAAGCACCTTTTTAAAAAGCAAAAAGGAAAAAGCCTATTTTTAGTTATCTGAAAATCTACACGTGTCAAAAAGAACAATGTCTTTTCCTACTCACACAAATTTTGTTTTCTGATTGCAGGGCCCAGCTTCAGTTTTTTACCCTGGATATGGATCTGTGACTGAAAATAAAACAGTAACAAAACTAGACTCAGTTTTCAAGTCTTGACTTCCAAGACTTGGGTAAATATATAAAGTCTCCTGAAGTTTCTATTATTATAGAAGATCCGTATATCTTCTATACAGATATAGTATATCTATATAGTATATATAGATACACACCAAATTAAAATTTGTCATCATGAAGCTACCTTACTTATCCTTACTACTCTAATCAGTGTCAAGAGGCATCAAGTGAAAGGTGATCAAAAACTTTTCATCACCCTTTCTACAACCCTTCCTGCCTGTAGTTCATGAACCTAGGTGTCCAGTCAAAAATAAACAGGATCTAACAAGTTATGTGGATTTTGAACAGAAAGTGTATCTTTCTCCAAATTTTACACAAGACTTAGTATATCACTAACACTAAATGTTGTATCAATAAAATAAATAATAGATTTTTCTATTAGATTACTTACTTCTACTATCTTCTGGACATCCACGTCATTAAAAAATGAAACAAATCCATAGCTATAAAGGCAGATAAATGAAGTATAAAATCACCATCAGGCAGTACATGGTTCAGAACTTCTGCTATTCTATATACAGCAGTGATCATGACAAAAGATAAATAATATACCATGATAACTACTTGTTAAGATGTACATGACAGATCCTCTACAAATACTTCTTTTTCCTAAGCGGAACTATGTCAAAATGTGCTAAGATTAGGACAGTGTGAAAACTTTATTGATTAACAAAGAATTCATATCTGTGAACCTGAAATTAACTTACTATCTAAGACAAGACGGTTAAAATTTAAGACATGGTGCAGTGTATGAAGAAAACAATTATTTGACACAACTGGTAACTCATTTGTATGAAACAGGAATTGCAGACATTTAAAAATAAACATTAGAAAAATGAATAAATAAAAGAGTTGGCAATAACCTTTTATCCCCTACATGAAAGAAACTAACACGGCAAAAAATTTCATTTATACATGTGTCACAGTATCACTTTTGAAGTCTTCTTTGACACACTATAGGTGACTAGAGTTCAGGTATTTTTGATAAAATTACTCACCCTTTGGAGACACCAGTTCGATCTGTGATTATCTTCACTTCTTTCACTGAACCATATCTACCAAAGAAGCTTTTAATCTCAGTTGCATCCATCTATGGAAAAGAATTGAATTCCAAGAGTAAAAATTCAGCATTCAAAAATTTCCATTTTACTACAATTTTACTACAATGAGGTGAAAATTTCTCCCCCAGTTTTACCTAAATGACCGGTAGCTCTTTGTCAAAGATATTTTTAGTACCTATGGGTCAAAAGTAAAACCAATTCTAAGCCTCCATGAAGTACAAAGAAAAAAAAAAAAATTAAGTTTGTAACAGGGCCCAAATCCCATTGTTCATAATGCACTTTAAGGCAAAAATGAGGTACGAATACAATACCCTATCATCAATTCCACCAACAAAAACAGTGTTTGGCATGATTCTGCCTTCTGGTAAAACATAGCCTTGGCTAACTGCAGCAGATGAAGACTGGGTGCCAGTTTCTCTGGAGCTGGTTGAGTTTGGAGTCTCAGGATTTGCAGCAGGCTGTAATTTGGAAAGTAGACATCATAATTAGATATACAGGCAAAACCCATACATAATGTGAAATATAATTTTTGTGTTTTAAGTGTAAAATATTTTATAAAAAGTATTTTCATTGTAAATTAGTCACCACTGCAGCTAAGTTCAGGTTCAGGATCTAAACTAATCAGAGTACATCCGGATGGAATTTAACCAAAGGATATAGTACTTTCTTAAGCCCAGTGTTGCTCATCACCGAGTCTTGTACAATGCTGTGAAAGAATACTTATTTAGTATTTGTGAAAATACTCTGCGAATTAGTTAAAAAAAAATCCAAAACTAGAAAGTTCAGATTTATATAAAGTTATTAAAATCACCCTGTTCTATATTCATAAACTTTTCACTTTACTGAGTATACTAAGGATAAACCTTAAAAAAAAAAAAAAAAGAGCCGCATCAAAAAGAAAATAAGCCTCAAAGTTTTAAACCAATTTGTCTTGCTTTGCCTTTTTCAACATAATTAACATGAGTTTTTACAATGTTAGCACTCCCTGTGTTAGTATACCTGCTTTACTTTAGAAATGGCTCATGCAAACAGTATTGTTCACATGTCACAGCTCCTTCTAAAAAATGGGTTATAATCCTCTTCCCTCATACTAGGGTGTTCAAAGCTTCTTTTGAAATAACATTTTTCTCCTGGGTAACACCACATCAGTCCGACTGATAATTCTAATTTTCACAGTGGGCTGACAGATATATATGATACCATCTTTATTTTCAGATAGAAAAATACATACATATAATTCATTAATTTTCTAGATTCTGATTAGAACTATCTTTATTATTTCCACAGTAAACTTTAAGATTAATGTAAAATTTTCTGAAGTAGTATTCATAAGTAATGTTGCAGAAACAATCTAGCATAGGGAAACAAAAATTAGTCAGGAGATCTAGGTTTATGTTCCTTCCTGGTAAGTGGTTATAAGCCACTTACTTGCCAGCTGTGTATCTCTGGGCAAACTGCTTTGAGAATGAAATGAGATAACATCTGTGAATTCACTTTGTATGTATAAAGTGGTAAAAGCGGTATGGCAATGTAAGTTAGTGTCCTGTTATTTGAATTAATTTCAGTAAATTTTTTTCAAGTTTCTTTTTGGCTTTACTATTTTAGCTGACTTATTTTGGAGAAATTTTAATTAAGAACTAATTGAAACACCACGAAACTATGGCACATCGCTAATTTAAAAATCTTTGGTGAAGTGCCTGTTGACTACAAAAGGTAAGTACAAAAGGCTGCAAAACAGAAAGCTAGCAAAAATATACCTGTTTGAAAGAAAACAAAAGACAAGAGAAACTATACGTCTTTTTGTAAAGCACAGTGATGTCACAGAAGTTAATAAGAAAGTAGAGTTCCTGCTTTGTTAATAAGATGCTAGAGGTTACTGATTCTACACAGCTTTGGTAGAGATGATCTCTAAATTCTCAAATCATCTGAAGGTGAGTTTATTGCTTTTCTCTATTCTTTTGTGCTTATACTTGCTATTTTGGGTTTGTAACTAACTCCTAATTCTTTCCTTTAATAGGGCTATTTCATGACAATGATGTGAAAGAAAAACTTAAAAAACTATGTCTAAAGTTCTTCCTTTCTAAAAATGTCTTATATCATTGTTTTTCTAGATGACATTAAGCTGCATTATCCTGAACTATTGGGAACTTGATTAGATTTCCCTTCCCTATAGATAATTTACCAATCCCTTCTCAGTTCATTCAGAAATCACAAACAGAATAAAACAAAACAAAAGGAATTCTGAAACTTCTGTAGTTTCTTTTTCTCCTTTTCAATTTCCCCTTGATTTGCGGATGAACTTCGGATACGTTTTTCTTTGATAAGCTATATTACAGTGTTGTCTCTGCACCATAGTGTTTGATGTATTTTAATTTAGAGGTGTAAGATCTGGCCGAAAACTATGTCAGATTATTAGTGGTTAGGGAAATGCATTGATTCTCAACTGGGGAAGATTTTTGAGCCCCAGCAGCATTTAGTGATGTTTAGAGATGGCCTGTCACAACTGAGATGTATTCCCGGAATCTGATGGGCTGAAGGCCAGGGATACTACTGCACATCCTACTCCTTTGCCAGTATAATCTACTTCAATTACTATGTGAACACGTAAGCAAACTGATATTTATATAAACTGACCTTGAAAAAGCCTATCATTTGTAGTCATCAAAGTTTTATTCCCTAGGCATCAAAGTTACATTCACAGCAACAAGAAGATGAGTAAATATAGAGAGTGCTAAATTTAAGAAAATATGATGTGAAAATCAGAAGTAAATCGAAGAGTAGATTCTCGGGGAGTGGTGGGTGGCGAGGATGAAATTCAAGCAATAAACAATCCTGGCAAAACTAAGCAAGAAAAAGCAAGACAGCAAAAGTATATATGAGACCTGAAAAACAGGTTGTGGCCACAGATTATAAAAGACTGCTACATACAAACTCTATACAAATAAATTTGGAAATCAACGACATGGTAAACTCGTAGTGAAATTTCAATTTTTACCAAACAGTCTTAAAAAGAATACCCAATGTTATCTGGCTCAGTTTCCCTGGGAGTTTTTTTAACTTAGAAATAGATATCTTGGGTGTATGTGTGTGTGTCAGAGAGAGGTGTGCACACACACCAGAAACCTGAAATAAAGACAGAAAACACAGAAGAAGAGATCAAGAAATTTAAACCTTCTCTTCAATTTTCAAAGAGGAAAAAAGTATTTCTCAATGCATTTTACAAAGCTAACAGCATATAAGTAACAAGGCCTAATCAAGATGGTCCATCCCTCCCCTCAACACAAGTGCAAAATTCCAGGAATAAAGAATATAGTTTTTATTGGCAAAGCAAGAATACTCCATTCTCAGGACATGTTACTTTAATTCACCATTAAGAAAGTATTTAATAAAATACAGCATTCATTTTAAAATTTTTTAAAAACCTAAGTAAAATATAGAGGTATCTCCTTTTCTATCAATCTAATATTATCCTACCATTAACCTTAAAGTGAAATACTAGAGCCATCTCCATTGAAAATAGGGGTAAGTTAAGGGCACCAGGGCACCTCCTTATTAGTACTACATATATTTTTCCACTATGTATGACAAATGTGAATAGTAATAAAGTTTTTATGCATCAGTAAGAAAAAGAAAATTAAAAAGGAAAATTAAAAAGCTAATGATACATGATTAAATTCATTGATGATTTTTAAAACTGCACATCAACACAATGTAATATTTTCCAGCTATTAGGTTGACAGTTTAAAAAATCTTAATACCGTTCACTGTAAGGGTGTGGAAGAGAGATCACTCTACACACCGTCAGTGAGAAAATACTGATACATGCTTTACCAACAGTACCTTGGAAAAGGTGTATCATAATTTGATATGTGGAGATACCACTACACTAACGTGGAGCATAATTTAATATTGTTATAAAAGGGCAAAGCGGTTTCACCCAACCATGCTACTGATGGTAATTCATCTCAAGGAGTTAATAGTACAAGCGTGCCAAGATATTTACACAAGGATATTCATAGCATTTTTTTTTTTTTTGAGACAGTCTCACTTTATTGCTTAGGCTGGAGTGCAGTGGCACTATCTCAGTTCACTGCAACCTGCTTCTCAGGATCAAATGATTCTGCTGCCTTAGCCTCCTGAGTAGCTGGGATTACAAGTGCATTCACCATGCCTGGCTAATTTTTTTGTATTTTTAGGAGAAATAGGGTTTCATCATTGTTCTTGAACTCCTGACCTCAAATGGTCCGCCCGCCTCATTCTCCTGAAGAGCTGGGATGAGAGGCGTGAGCCACTGTGCCCAGCCTGTGACAGTTTTAACACTGAAAAACTATTCATCATAAGGTAATTTCATAAAATAATAATAGAATTTTTAACATATATTGAAAATTAAAGTTACCTTCAGAATAACGTCCATATTAATTGAAAGATGCAAGTTGTAAAACAGTATTAAGCAGCATGATGTAACCTTTCTAAAAGTTGGCCTATCTATATGCAATAGCAATACATGCATAAAAATAAGCTGGAAGGCCATTCATGTATCAAAAATTAACTGCGGTTATATATGTTGGGATTAAGATGGATTACTATTTTCTTAGTGTGACTGTTTTCAAATGAGTAAACATACTATTATAATCAGACAAAAACTGGTGAAAGGGATTAAGATGGATTACTATTTTCTTAGTGTGATTGTTTCCAAATGAATAAACATACTTTCATAATCAGAAAAAATTGATGAAACTATTAGGATTTCTTCCCTTTACTTCTAAAAACGAAAAGTATTATTATACATATTTATTACTTATAACTCAAAGTGATTATTTCTATCAGCACGGATAACTACATGTAGTACACTTATTGCACATAATGGCTGCTTAATTATATATTTTTATTTTAATGTTTATACTTGGTAATATAAACTGTGTATAAATCTCCTCCTCTTACCTCTAAAAACGAAGAGACAGAATTATCAAAGCAGACACACACACATACAGCAAGTAATTCGCGTTTGTGACTCAGTGGTTGGTTAGCGCATTCAGAGCCGCATCTGCGGTGGCTCCCAACCAACGCTGGGCATTTACCAAACTCACGGAAATGCACACTCAACATTATCTACCATATGGACATTCTGTCAAAGATTCCTGGTTTATCCAGAGGGGAAAAATTGTGCCTGGAGTTTAAAAATTTTAAAAGTATCAATGGCAACTACTGAAGGTGATCTCACTCCGCAAAGATGGCATCAGGCGAGCTTTTGTGCCTGTCGCCACTGCAGGAGGGAGCCGCCATCAGCAAGTACCCAGCAGCTGGCAGGCACCAGGGGACCAGAGGCACTTCCCGCCCAGACCCCTCAGCTACCGGGCCGTGCCTGTAGGACACCCCACACGCCTTGCTAAGGTCCCCACAAACTCCACCCTACCCCGTACAAGGACCAAGAGAGAACCACTTCCACCAGAGGCACGTCCCACCCACCCCCTCAGCTAGCCGGACGTGCCTTCAGGACACCCCACATGACTCGCTAAAGCCCCCACAAACCCAAACCCAACCGCACCCCACCGCACCCCACCACACCGCACCCCACCCCGTACAAGCAGCAGGAGAGAATCACTCCTGAAGAAGTTCCGGCCCTCCCAGTCCAAAGAGACAAGTCCCTCAGCCGGCCTGCCGCCATCTTGCGGAGCCACCTGGAGAGCGTCAGAAGTGAAGTTGGCGGGGTGGGGATGCTTGGGCAAGGGGAAGGGGGAAACAAAAAAGGGTGCCTCGGACTAGGGGGTGTGTAGCGGGGAGTGGTGGAACCCGCACCCCAAACCGCTACCAGGAGAGAACCCAGGGCAGGAAATGGGTGCCGCAGCAAGGCTGTGGCCCTTGCAAGTGGCCTATGAGGCAGTGCTTCTCCGGGGCCCACCATCACGCCACGCTCGGTGTCCCGCCACTTCCGTGCCGGCCTCTCTGTAGGCCGCACCACTGCGAGGCTGCCTCTTCCCACCCTGCCGGCCACGACTCATAGTGCGTCTAGGCGGGTGTCCCCAAAATGGGAAATCTGTGAGGCGGGGCCTGGTTTCGCCCACCGGTGAAGACCCCACAGGCGTTGGCCCTCAGGCCTCTCCCTCAACTCACCATGATGGCGGCAGGCAGCAGTTCCTGACAGGCTCAAGGAGGAACAGACGCTTGCTTCACCCACCACTTCTGGGTCTGCTGGTGAAGTCCGCGGGAACTGGCTGCGGGGCTTCGAGCAGTCAAAGGAGCCAAAGGCGAAGGTGTAAGTTAAATCAAGGGCAGGCGACAAAGCTAAAGAGCCTCTAAAAGCCGACCCGCCAGGCTGAGGAGCGCAGGCGGACTGAGGCGTGGGCCGCGGGATTCTGGGAGGTGCCTCCAGTGCCGGGTATCGGGGCGCGTGGTATCGGCCTCAGCCAATGGGTGGCAGCGCCCCCGCCCCCTGCTGGCGTTAGGTGGGGGCCTGCGGGGGACGACGGCGTCCCACACGCTGTGGTTGTGTACGATACGCAGGGTACGCCGTGCCTGGGTGCAGGGCCAGTGCCTGGGGTCCCAGGGAGGCACCGCCCTCACATGGACCGAGAGACACACACATCACCTCCAAAACTTCCTTGAAATAAGTATGCATACTGAAATATGTGGTATAGTTTTGATAATCTAATGGGACTAGGCAGTAGTTTCAAAATGACTTCTGGAATGCACAGGGTTAGCACAATCACTGTTAGCTTCACACCCACCCCAAAATCTTTTTAAATGCCTACGGAAATAAATAGAAGCAAGTCTGGAAAATGGAAGGAGACAGACGGGCCAGAAGCTTGGACTACTTTCTGTCAAGTTTGAGATAGAAGGGGTTGGATGGAAGAATATGCCAGTTTTGACATTCAGGATGTTTATTCTTTTTTTTTTTTTTTTTTTTTTGAGACGGAGTCTCGCTCTGTCGCCCAGGCTGGAGTGCAGTGGCCGGATCTCAGCTCACTGCAAGCTCCGCCTCCCGGGTTCCCGCCATTCTCCTGCCTCAGCCTCCCGAGTAGCTGGGACTACAGGCGCCACCACCTCGCCCTGCTAGTTTTTTGTATTTTTTAGTAGAGACGGGGTGTCACTGGGTTAGCCAGGATGGTCTCTATCTCCTGACCTCCTGATCCGCCCGTCTCGGCCTCCCAAAGTGCTGGGATTACAGGCTTGAGCCACCGTGCCCGGCCAGGATGTTTATTCTTTCAAGAAACAGTTACTGAGTGCCTGTGATTACAAGGTACTGCAGATGCAGGCGTGAACAGAATAAAAGAATCTCTCTTTGCTCAGGTTTTTTACATTTTAAAATCTAGGCCTTACAGGAAGATGCTAGGCCTTCCTAGAGAATTCTGAAACATTCTCAAGGTTGGCGCGAGGGCCTAGAGCAGCATCAAGCTGTGGGGCAGTTGGTGGAGCCAATCACATAACTTTGGGGACCACTGCAGCACCTTGTTATACACACAGGGCTAAGTGGCTGTCACCTTTATCCTCAGACTTCACTTCTGTACTGACTGAAAGCATTAAAATGTTACTTTTTGAACTGGCAAAATGGTGGAGTTCTATAACGTGAGAAGTGTCTCATACTATCACCTACTAATGCGGGATAAAAAAAAGTTTTTATTCAATAGGCAGCTAAACCCATAAAAAAAGAAGGGAAATTCCAAGTACCAAAAATAAACTGAAAACAAGAACAATGACCTGTTCAACTGATTTTTCTTCCACCCTGGATATCGGGGCTGGGTTGTAGGGCAACCAGTCATGCTAGTTTGCCCAGAACTTACAGGTTTTAGCACTGAGAAATTACAACGTCCCTAAGGAAACCAGGAAGATTGGTCCCCCCAGATGTGGGCAAAATGTAGTTACTCTCTCTAACTTGAGGTGTGGATGTTTAGGAGCAGGAGGTAAGGGCTCGAGGTGGCAACTGGAAATGAGTACTCTGCAAAAAGCCATTGTCCCTAAAATCCTTAGGAAAAGGATGGAGTAGGAAAAATGCAAATCACCCATGAACGAGCATATGAGGAAGCTTGTCCCATCTCTGGATGAAGAAAATACGTATTTAACTCTGATTAAATTCTGAAACCCTAGACCTGCATGTCATCAAAGTTCATGGTTTAAATCTATAACAAATTATTGGGATCCGCAAGCCAAGAAATTGATCCTCCTACACCATCACCCTGTCTCCTGCCTGAAGAGATCCTAGACATGGGGCATCAAGAATTCCTGGCAGAAGAAAACATAAAACCAACTTGGATGAATGCTTCTACAACCTAGGCTGAAAGCGATTCTCACGAGAAAATGATTCTTTAAGGATACGCTCACAATAAGAAATTATACACACTACTTACCTTGAATAAGAATGGCATACAAAAAAATAAAGTTAAAACTTACAGAAGAAGCTTCTCAGTAGCAATAGAAACTAGAAGATAGTGGTAATATGCTCAGAATAAGACTTAGAGAAGAAGCTTCTTTTGGATTGTGTGTGTGTATGTTTTTTTTGTGTGTGTGTTATTTTTCCCACTATTTGGAGTAATGCACTCTAAGCGCATTTAAGTGTTTGTTTTAATATTTTAAAATGTAAACTTAAAATATAAAGCTCATAATACAAAGGCCTTTAGGATGTTTTAGCTCTACATACCCTCCCTTCTCTCAGTTTATAAGTTATTCACTACTTTAGCTCTATCCTGTTTTCATCATATAAAGTAGACATCGTTTTTTAAACCCACCCACAAATGTAATAATATTTTGCTTACCATTTCTCTGCATATCCTCAGATCTTCTTTCTGAATCATTTTCCTTGTTCCTGTAGCAAATTACTTATGATTTGTGTGACAGTGTGATGTGGTACTCTTGGTTTTTTTCCCACCTGAAATATTTTGATTTTGCCCTTTTGTTTCATGATAATTCTACTGAATATACAATTCTAGGTTTACAAGTATTTTCCCTGTCAGAATATTGAGCATTTTACTCTGTTATCTTCTAGTTCTCTATTGCTACTGAGAGTCAAAAGGACTGCTGTCAGTCTTTTTGCTGTTTAAGATCAATTTTTCTTTGGTGTTCTGAACTTTCCCAATTATGTCAATAGGTGTGGAGTTTTAAAAAATTTATCCTGCTTCGGAGTTTTAACACTTTCTGGATTTGTGCATTAGTTCTTAACAATTCTGAACAGTTTCACCCAGTTTCTTGTTAAAGATTAGCTGGTTAAGGGATCAAACATTTTTTGTATTTATATTTCATAAGTGATTCTTAGAATTTACTTTTCTTTAGATCATGAATTTTTCAAAGGTTGGTGCTATTGTCTCGAAATCTTGTGAAATTTCTTAATAAAAAAATATTGTGATCAAAACTAATTGTATCCATGTCAATGTGTTGAGTAAGATTAGTGGCATAATTCATATGAGCTCAGAAATAAATCTTTATATTGCTACCTATATGTTGGGGGAGAAGAAAAAACGCTGTTGTCTTTGAACACCTCTGCCAGTTCTTCTGTGCTTCTAAAGCCTATGGCTTTGGAAAGAAGGCTATGCTTTTATAGGCACCCTTGAATTTCAATCACTTGCAAATCATTTCAAGATTTTTGTTGTATCTGCCCTGAGCCTCTATTATTATTTACCTGTTTTTAAAATTAACTTCTTATCCTAAACAATAATATTTGCAAGATCAGATGTACCGTTTTAGCTACACTTTGAACAATGACATTAAAATAAATACAGAATGATTTAGAATTTAAAACAATATTTGTTTATGCATCACTTCATACCACATTCTGCCAGGGCAACAGGTAACATAGTTTTGGGAAACACTGGATCTGCAGAACTGTATGGAGCTTTAGATACCCAAAGTTTGGCCCATGGGACTAAAAAGTAGAGTTTCAAATTGTTCTGCCTAATAAATGAGAATAATCAAATTACAAGGGGAGAAACCAAACAAGGCAGGGAAAATAGAAGTTCTGGAAGCTGGAGGAAGGAAGTAACCTTGCAGGTTGGCTTGCTTGCTCACACTTGTAATTCTAACACTTTAGGAGGCTGAGGCCGATGGATGACCTGAATTCAGGAGTTTGAGACCAGTATGGGCAACATGGCAAAACCCTGTCTCTACCAAAAATACCAAAAATTAGCTGGGTGTGGTGATGTGCACCTGTGATCCCTGATCCTCAGGAGGCTGAGGTGATAGGATCATTTGAGCCTGGGAAGTGGCGGTTGCAGTGAGCCAAGATTGCCCCTACTGCATTCCAGCCTTAGTAACACAGTGAGACTGTGTCTCAGAAAAATGAAATTAAAATAACCTTGCAAAAAGACAAGAAGTTGGAGCATGCAGTAAAAGGTATCTGAGTACATTAGAATCATCTAGGGAACTGTGAAAAATTTATCTGTCCATGCCTCACCCCAAACCAATTAAATCGGCTGAGTGCAGGGTTCAAAAGTCAGTAAATTTTTTAAGGAAATGTTTCTCTAGTTACTCCAATATGCAGCCAAATTTGAAAATTGGTGCTATGGAGACTTGCTACTCAAAGTATGATCCTCAGATCAGCAGCTTCACATCACCTGGGTACTGGCAAATCTAAGGTTCCATGCCAAACCTACTGAATCAGAATCTGCATTTTAACAAGATCTCCAAATGGCTCATGTGCAAAATGAAGGTCAAGAAGCATTGCCATAGAGGGGCACTTGTCATAAACAATTTGACCCCCTACATTTGAGAATCCTTCACCTTAGAAATAAAAGAGTCTACTTTCTCAACCTTTCTTGCAGCTACAGCTTGGGCAGGTAACATACACAACATCAATGAAGGAAGTAGAGCTACACAGAGGTTGTATAACTTCCCTGAGATCATAGTTGGTAGGTATCAGAGCTGTGATTTAAACACAGTCAGACTTTAAAGTCTGAGTTCTCAACCATTATGCTATATTAGCAAACTACGTGGAGGAAGAAAGGGGTAATATAGTGAAACAAAATTAAGTATTAAATCTCTTCTTCTCAAGAAAGTAACTAAACAAGCCAAACCACAAGTCTAAGCCCCAAACAACACTGTAGTCTGAATGTTTTGCCTTCTCAACCCCTCACCTATTCATATGTTGAAACTCTAGTCCCTGAGATGATGATATTAGGAAGTGGAAATTTTGGGATATGATTAGTTCATGAGGGCAGAGCTTTGGTGAATGGGATTGATGCCCTTAGAAAACAGGACTGAGAGAGGTTAGTTACTCCTTCTACCATGTAAGAATACAGCAAGAAGTTGGCAGTCTGCACCCCAGAAAAGTTCCTCACCAGAACCTCACCATGCTAACACCCTGATCTTGGACTTGCCAGTCTCCAGAACTGTGAGATACAAATGTATACTGTTTATAAGCCACTCAGGTTCAGATATTTTTATTATAAGAGCCTGAACAGGTTAAGAAAAGTGGTACTGGACCTTTCATGTCTTCTTTCCCCCAATCCAGGCACTCTCTCCACCAGATCGATAGGGGCACAGAAGACAAGAAAATAAAGGTGTTGTCTTTGAGTCTTTAACTGGTATATGTCAAAAATTACAGAAGTAGTTAAAGGCAGAACTCATGAGATGAAAAAGTGTATATGGGAAAGAACTGGGAGGAACCATTTGAAACGGGTGCAGCATACAAACGAGAGACTGTACGCTCCCGCTGAATCAGCACAATGTGGTACCAGTCCCCAAAGGCTTACAAAAGTTAAGTATGGGCCTTCTGTGCTTCTAGTATCAGTCCAGAGAGGGCTTCCAATAGACTCTTGTCAGCACAATTGTCATCAGTTATCCAGCACAAGTGACGAGTATCTCAACCATGAGTGAGGATGCTCAGCAGCCCCCCTGAAATGCAGAGTAGGGCATGCATACTTGGTGGTGGTGATTATGGCTTGAAGGGAAAGCTCCTGCCTGGACCAAATTGGATGAAAACAAAGCCATCTGGAAATCTCCCAGTTCTCCCTGTTCCCCAGGGAGTCAAACCACCCCTGATACAGAGGCAAGATGTTTAATCTGCACTTTGTTACACGGACAGCATTTATCCAACTCTATGCTAAGTGTTTTGCATTAAAACTTATTTTTCTGTCTTAAAATTTTACTTCAATTCCCCCAAGCTGAAAACATATTTTCACACAAATACTTGTATATATTTATAAATTCTCATAGCAGCATATTTCCTAACAGCCAAAAACGGAAACAACCCATATGACCATCAGCTAATGAATGGATAAAGAAAATATAGTATATCCTCCATACAATGGGATATTATTCAGCAATAAAAAGGAGTGAAGTACTGATTCATGCTATAGCTTGGAAGAAACTTGAAAACACCAAGTGAAGTGAAATAAACCGGGACTAAAGGACTCATCGTGTATAATTTCATTTATAAGAACTGTCCAGAAAAGGCAAATTCATAGAGACAGAAAAATTAGTGGTTGCCAAAAGTTGGAGAGAGAGGTAAATGGGGAGTGACTACTAATGGGAATGGGATTTCTTTTGGGGGTGATACAAATATTCTGAAACTAGTACTGATAGTTGCGTGACTTGTGATTATACTGAAAACCACACTAAAAGGTTGTGGTATATTATATTCCAGTAAATATCAACTAGTAATATTTAGTTTTCATTGAATGTAAAAATATTTGTAGTACCTGAACTTGACCCTTGTGGATCTGATACTGAAAATTTTAATTAAAAAGCAAAATCTTGATAGTGCACAAACTGTGTCTGCCTTAAACAAGAAAAAGTAATGAATGCTTCAAAATGAAAACAAAAAATCACAGATGTGTTTGCTTAAAAAAAAGAAAGTGAGCTATTTAGGATGAAACAATTGAATTTTGGAGAAGCCTGCTTCACTAGTCCCCAAAGTACATTGATCATATTGTTTTATAATTTGGGAGAAATATTCTTTTTTTCAGATTATAACACAGTAAAGATGAACTTTAGGAATAGACTAAATGCTGTCTTTGATAAATAGAATTATTTCTAATATTAGGCTCATAATTTCTAAAAAGTCACAAAACACTATTCTCATGAAAAATTTTGGTGAAGCATAATTTATTTTAAAAAGTAAAAATAACATTCTTGACATAGTTTATTCTTAAGGTAAAATGACTTTTTTGCTTTGTGCTGTAAAAAATGAGACATGCAAATTGAATGTTGATCACTGGCTCAACAAACTGATCATTGTGACTATTTTTTCTGTCTTCATTAGTCTAATCTAAGTATGCATTATACCTCATGGGCTCTCATTAATGTCCTGTTAATAAATTCCACTTTCAAAGTATTCTATGGTCAAGCAAGTTTGGGAAATGCTGCTGTGGCATAGTTCTTTGCACATATTTACATCAGAAAGCTTTACCTGGCAGTGTGTTACTGTGGCTAAAGGAATTTACAATCCACAATTTCAATTGCTTATTTTTAAAAAGGAGCTCAGTTTGCGTATCTCAGGTGGGTCAGCACCTCAGCATGCTGTCAGCATGACAGCAGTTCTGTCTCCACATTCACTTCAGCCATTTCCTTGGAGGGCATTACAGTGTTGTGTGTGGGTAACTACAAACTACATACACTGCCCAGAAGCAGCATGCCTCTTCCACTTACATGTCATTAGCCAAAGCAAACTATGTGACCACACCTTATTTCAAAGTGGACAGGGACATGCAATCCTATGTGTCTGAAAGGAAGAAAACCCCACTAGTGAATGGCCCTAATGTCTATCCTCTAGTCTAGCCATTGTCCAACAGAACTGTAAAAAGAGTCACAAAGTAACTTCCACCTTACTAGTATCACTATTAAAACTGTGAAAAAGAAGCAGGCCAGATTAATTTTAACAGTGCATTTTATTTAAGTGAATTGTGGAAAATATTTTAACATATAGTCATACCAAAATTATTTATATATTTTATTCTTTTTCTCTACTAAGTCTTTGAAATCTGGTGTGTATTTTATGCTTATAGCATACACACACACACACACACACACACACACACACACCCATGGCATCCCACCCAAAAAATCCTGAGACATGTACTTAGCATTGCACAGCCACTCAGGAGAGCTGGATGTTCTGGGCCCCACCACTCACATGCAGTAGCGTCTTGTGTAAGTCACTTAGCCTCACTGGGCCATTATGGTACTCATTTTATAAACTATTTATTACAGACAATACTTGTTATAATATTAGGGTCTGAAGAAACCCTTGGAGGTCATGGGCATCAGAAGATTCCCTAATGGGAATCACATCATGCATGTGAAGGAAGATTTAACAGCACATCTCAGAACCATGCATAGGAGCACATAATCATCCAAGACGTGAGAGGAGAAGGAATCATCAGCTCTGAGAAGGGAAAATTCCAGAAGCCTTCTAGAGGTGACCTTTGAGCCATGTTAAAGATGGAGAAGGATCATACCTTTGGCAGAAGTAGCAGAGAGGAAGACATCAGCACTTGGAGACCTGGAGAGTGCAAAGACAAGAAGAGAATGCTGAGGTGCTATGCTGATGAGTGGTAAGGATCTTCTCCCACGGGTGGACAGGTTGAAGGGGGCCTTGATGATCCGACAGAAGTGGATGGGCTTGATAAATCAACAATGATGAAACAAAAAGTACCCAGGCAAGAGAAACACTGTAAATGTGGTGTTTAAGGTAGCTATTTAGAGAATATTTGTTTTTGGTCTTTGAACAAGTAACTAGGAAAAATATTTAACTTTTTATTTTGAAGTAAACTTAGAGGAAATTTGCAAACATAGTACAGAGATTTGCCATTTACCTTTCATGCAGCTTCCCCAATAATATATCACATACCATAATACTATTATCAAACCCAGCAAATCAGCATTGGTAAAATGTAATTAAATAATTTGCAGACATTTTTCAAATTCCTCCAGTTTCCCACTACTCTCTGTTGTTTTACTGGTCCACGATCCAATTGAGAATTCCACTTTGCATGTAGTGATTATGTCTCCTAAGTGTTCGCCACAGGGAGACATTTCCTCAGTTTTTCTTTGTCTTTCGTGACCTTGACACTTTTGGAGAGTCTAGGCTAGTTATTTTGTAGAATGTTCCTCAATTTGGGTTTGCCTGGTGTTTTCTTAGGATCAGATGGAGATTATGGACTTTTGGCAAGAATACCACTGAAGTGGTGAAGTCTTCTTGGCACATCTCATCAATGGATACATGGTGTCAACATGTCTTATTATTGGTAATACTAATTTTGATCACATGGCCAAAATAGGCCTACCAAGTTTCTGCAATGTGAAGTTATGATTAGGAAAAAAAAATGGTTTGAAATCACATTTCATAGGATCTTATTAGGTTCTCACAGATTGATCTGATTATTCATGTGTCTTTAAAATGAATTGCTCATTCAGTCATTCAGTTATTATCTTAATGAGGACTTACTCTGTGTCAGGCATTGTGCTGGAAATGGTCATGAACATGATAGATGGGGTCCCCACCCTTGTGGAATCTAGTGAGAGAAAACATTAAATTGAACATCACTAGGTTGGAGTAGAAAGAAGTAAAAATGGGCTTTAAGTAGTTTGAGAGGAGGGAAATGTGTGGTGGCTGAATGAAGGGAAGATGGTAAAGCTGAGATCTGAGGGGCAATGAGAATTATTCAGGGGAAGGGGGATTGACACTTAGGAGGGACCTCCTTTCTGACTATTTCTTAGCTTCCATTTTTAAATGGAGAAATTTATATTCATTATTAGAAATCAATGAAATTAAGACCAGTATTTTTTTAGTATCTAAGGTGATAATAAATTGAGATAATTTATTTGACAAGTTTTGTCTTGTAAACCCATTTGTTAAATAAAGGTATCCTGAATGGAGACAATAAAACAATACATGTGAAAAATGTTTGGGCAGAAAGACTTACATATTTGGATTAAAATATTAGACTTGAGACTGTCTTCCATTTAACAGAATTGACTGTGAATTTACCAGGTACCTCAGCACCAACAGAAAGAATACTTTCTCAATTAAGAATAGTGTAGTATACAGAAAAAAGTCACTGAGGGGGTCAACAATTTTTAAATTATTGACCATAACATAAACCTATGAAGAAGATTACAGGTTATTTTATGTAAAGGATAAGACCACATTAAAATGCATTGAGAAATATCACTGATGGTGTTAGAGACAGATACAGTTAAGAAACAGATTTAAATGCATGAACATGTATCCAAAATAATTATTTTACTTGGGTTATATTTTAATACTCAGATAATCAAAATAAAGCAGTTTTAAATATTGCTTTAATGTATACAGAATATGTTACTTTTATTTTTTGAAATTAATTTATTTTTGAAAATAGTTTTTGAACTATTTTAATGTTCTATATTTATGTTAGATATATAGTTTATATTAGATATATAGTATATATAGATTATATTATATGTATTATATATAGTATATATAGATTATATTAGATATATAGTACTACATTACTATCAATTTAATAAAATGGTCACTTAAAAATGTTTCACACAGTTATCTAATTTGAATTTTTCCCACTTTTACCCTCAAAAGGTATCAATTATATGTTCTCTCCACCTATGTTCTCACTAGCAAATCCAGGCCCCAACACTGGTGGTAAGCTAAAGGAAACAGGCTTTTCCCTTTTTAGAAGGCAGGAAAAAGGTGTGAATCCTCACTGTTGTCTTGTCACCTATTTTTTCCTTGCAACTGTCCTTTGCCTCATAATGCCACATAAATTGAGCACTGTGTGCTCAAAAGCTGTCCAAAGCACGTTGCATGAATCAACTCATTTAATCATTAAGGTAACCCTATGATAGATATTGTTATTATTCTCATATACAGATAAGGAAACAGAGGCTTTGTTCAAGTTAACTTACCAAAAAGTACATGATTTATAAATGTCAAATCTGAGATTAGGATCACAAACCTCTGTCATTAGCTATACTCTACATTTCCCTTTTAAAACATTCTGCTTCACCTGCCAAATTTCCAGATGTCTTGGAATGACTGTAGTCATTCAAGGATCTTCTTTCAGTATCTTTATTATTCTAAAGTGCCCACACTTCTTACTGGTGCCAGAAAATTATCACTACCACCTGAGCAAGTGAACTCTGAATGGAGGGACATGCTGTAGTACTTCTACCTATGGGCAATAGCTCTTGAGAAAACGTCTTAGGTTCATGTAGGGCTGTGTCATCAACTGAGCTTTCATTGCAGACATTTGTCAGTGTCTTGTTGAAGTCGACCAGAACTCCTTTTAAGAGCAGAGTGGAAATACTGCTGATTTGGAGTCAGAAGACCTAGTTTACAAATCGTGGCTTTCAGTTCCTCACTAACAAGATAAACACACTGTTTTGTATACTTAGCACAACTGTTTAGGTCTTCATATTAAATTGCTGAGAAGTATATTATAAACTGTAAGTGCTATTAAATATTAATTATTGTTCTACAAGTCGTCCTGGAACAAGACTTTACATTTGTTCTATTCTTTGCAGTACTATATTATATTGTTTCACTGAATTTCTCAGCACCCCTATAGCTTAGGTATCATTATAATTATCATTTTACAAACAGGGAACTGAAGCACAGAGAAGATTAATGCTTTCCTATTTCAGTGAGCTTAGACTGCCATACAAAATACGATAGACTGTGTGGTTTACACAAGATAAATTTATTTTTTCAGGGTTCTGAAGGCTGGAAGTCTGTGATCAGGATGTCAGCATGATAGGGTTCTGGTGAAGGCTGTCTTTCAGGTTGCAGATGGCTGCTTTCTTACTGTGTTCCTATATGTCAGAGAGAGAGAGAGAGAGTGCACAAGTTCTCTGATGTCTCTTCTTGCAAGTATACTAATCCTATCATGAGGGTATCATCCTCATGACCTTGTGTGAATCTGAATATCTCTCAACGACCCACTTTCAAATACCATTACATTAGGCATTGAGGCTTCAACATAAGAATTTTGGGAACTCATGATTCTGTACATAGCACTCCTCCTTTGATATGGTTTGGCTGTGTCCCCATCCATATCTCATCTTGAATCATAATCCCCCTAATCCCTATGTGTTCAGGTAGGATATGATTGGGGTTCATGGAGGCAATTTCCCCCATGCTGTTCTCATGATGATGAGTGAGTTCTTATGAAATCTGATCATTTTATAAGGGTCTCTTGACCCTTCTCTACTTCCTCTTCTCTCTCTTGCCTGCTGCTGTGTAACACAGGCCTCTTCCTCTTCTACCATGATTGTAAGTTTCCAGAGGCCTACTTAGCCATGCAGAACTGTGGGTCAATTAAACTTCTTTTATTTATAAATTACCCAGTCTAAGGTATGTCTTTGTAGTGATGTAAAAATGGACTAACACATCCTTGCAGCAAAGCCAAATATTAAATTAAAGTTTTCCAACTCCAGATCTTGAACTCTTTCCCTAAAACCAGAGGCATCTCACATTATTTTGAAACTGACTTAATAGTCAAGGCTTTTCCCTCTTACACCTGGTACTTCTTATGACAGATGCCATCTTAATAGAGATTGCAGTGTTTTTCTATGCACATCTCTAAATCAGATTTGAAAACATTCCTCCTTGGTAGTAATTTCTTTGTAAAAGGTACTAGCTGATAGGTCCTGAAATAAGCCCATCTAGAACCTCAGGAATGCCAAATGACCTTCTGGTTTCATGGTGCACAATAATTTCAGAAATTATTAATATTATAGAAACATAAAGTTTTTAGAAATGGAAGTTTTGATCCTTTAACCCATGTAATATATATAATACGATTTTTTTCTTTAAACTCCTTTAGATAATGTTTTTTTCTTGGTGACCAATGAAGTTCTGAACAGTTTTAGTTTTTTCATTTATAAAAAGCAGGGAAGCGAGACATCTGAGGTCAGGAGTTCAAAACTCCGTCTTAAAACAAAAACAAACAAACAAAAATTAAAAAGCAGGGAAGCAATGATTTTTGTTTTCCTGGGAATGTTCATCTCTATAAGCTTCTCTTGCTCTAGTTGAACACAGTGATCTGTTGTGATTAGATTAAAAACAGGGGTTGTCTGCTGCTCTTTTTTTCCTCCTGTCAATTCTTATTTCAAATTTTAGAATTTACTCTTTTGCTGCTTAATCAGATGTTTTGAATGGGAAAAATCATTTTGAAGTGTCTGTTACACTTGAAGTACTTGCTCTTAATGTTTTTATTTCTGCTTTACTCTATTTTTACCAAGAGAAAGACCAATTTGTTTTTTTACTTTAACAAAGCATTCTAGCTGGAATATCCCAGGGGAGGTCTTTGAAATTGCTGGTATTAGCAAACTAGAAAAACAGGCTTCTCAGAAGCCTGAAAAACATAAATTCTAAAACAAATATTTTTTGTGTGGACCGAATTCATCTGAAATGAATTATTATTTACAGTTTAGCTTGGGGTTTTTCCATGTTAAAAGCCTGTGCTCATTTAGCTTGTATTAATTGGGTACTACTATGTGCCAAGCCCTTAGCTAGGAGCCAAAGATATAAAACTGAATAAAAGTAGGTCTGATAATAGTTGGATGAGGTGAAAGACAGTGTAAAAAAGTCAATAAATAGTATAACAGAGCACACTCAAGATTTTACAGAAGGTCTGAAGAGAGCGACCATTATTCCAGCTTCTTAAGGTTGCTGAAATACAGCCTAAGAAATGCTTTAAGCAACCTGTTATGGTTAATTTTATGTGTCAATTTGATCGTGCCCTAGTATCCCCAGATATTTGATGAAACATTTTTCTGGCGTGTCTGTAAGGAAATCTCTGGGTGAGATTAACATTTGAGTAGGAAGATTGAATAAAGCAGGTTGCTCTCCCTAATGTGGATGTGTCTCATCCAATAGAACAAAAAGGCTGATTAAGAGAGAATTTCTTCTGCCTGCCGTCAAGCTGGGGCACTGGTCTCTTCCTGCCTTCATCTCATGGAAACATTGAATCTTTTTGGGTCTTGAGCCTGATGACTTTGGAATAAGCTTCAACAATTGCCTATGCTGGTTCTCAGACCTTCAGACTTGGAGAGAAACTACACCATCGGCTTTTCTGGGTTTCTAGCTTGCTGATTGCAGATCTTGGGACTTGATAGCCTTCATAATCATGTGAGGTAATTTCCTATAATACACCTCTCTCTCTGTCTCTCTCTCTCTCTCCAAACACACACACACACACACACACACACACACACACACACACACCCCTACACACACACACCTTATATTGCTTCTGTTTCTCTGGAGAGCTTCGACTAATATGTAACTCCTCTATGCATAACCTGTGGGTACCTTTATGAAGTGTCAACTTAGCAAGGCTAAACTTCATTTTCCACAAATTTCTTCCCTGTATGTTTAAGGTGAGCCACAAGAGATATTGGGCTTAGGATCTGGAAGCAGTGGCAATACTGCTTTTATGTGCAAGGGGCAGAGTTGGGGGTTGCAGAGGTGGTTGGCGGAGAGGCACAAGATGCTGGTTGTGGCTCACACATCTTGTCGCTATCTGTTGGCTCACCTTGGTGTGGAGCAGCAGCTGAGCTGGCAGCTTTTCCACCTGCCACTGGATCTTTCTTTGGCTTTTCTGGCTCCAGTGAAGTGCACAGTTAGCTCTTTGACAAAAGGCACCCCCATCTGCTGCAGAACACCTGTGTTGTTAAAGTTGGAAGCATTAGGAAGCATTGGTTCTAGTCCATCTTCTTGGGCACCAGCTTAAACTCATAGGTTCCAGTTTGTTCCTCACTTTACGTGAGAGTTTCTCAACCTCAGCATTATTGACATTTGGGTTGGATAATTCTTTACTGTAGGGGACTGGCCTATTCATTGTAGGATATTTAGCAGTTTCCCTGGCTTGTACTCAGTACATGTCATAGCCTACACCCAAATTGTGACAAGCCAGAATGTCTCCAAGCAGTACCAAATATATTCTGGGGGTCAAAATAGGCTCTGGTTAAAAACCCCTGCTTTATCACCATATTCCCTTCCCAGCTACTTGCTGAAAACTTCAGGCTCTAACACTAGAGACAGATCCTTACAAAGCCTTTATAACCAAATCTCATAATTATGAGAGATCAAATCCCTGAATAAATCCTTTATTATATATCTCTCTCCTAATGGTTAAATCCAGACTGATAGCTGCCTTAGAGATGGTTGAATCTTCCTGAGTCTCCTGGACAGCTTTATTCATTTTCATGATCCCTTCGTATCAACAGTCTCCAGCGCCATCCCTACTTTAGCCGGGCCCCGATCCTCAATACCCTAGTGAGGTAACTGCCTTTGGAAGAGTGACAATCAGATCCACAAAAAGCATGCTTGAACTAAAATCTCAGTGTAAACCTGCCATGTAGAAATGTAGAATGTGTCCTGCCAGTGCTTCCAGGAGCTATCAACTGAGGACAGTGCTGTAGAGACTCAGTGGGACTTAGAATCACAGTGGATTTTTTTTGTTGTTGTTGTTTTGCTTTTTTAAGGATCTAAGCCTTAGAGGAACAGTTACAGGCTTTGTTTTCAAAAACTTGCAACATACTTTTATTCTATTTTTTCAAAGTGATTTCTATAGAAATAAATGGTAAACTGATGAAAATCGTTTGCTGTTTAACTACTCTCTAGTTCCAGAGAACCTAAAAGTACATTATGTTTCATTTAGCCAAGTAAAAATCTATCATTAGCTTGGATCAAATGCTTCATTTTTTCATAAAGAGATAAGAATGTCCTTTCGAAAAATTAGCGAAAGTAAGAAGTATGGTAAAATCAGATATATTCAGTTGTAAATACGTGCTATGAGCTGGGCAATGTGTCTGGTGTGGGATATCTGGTGACCAACCAGACAGATAAGATTTTTGACCTTGTGGAACTTACAGTGAGTGGAGTAGGAGAAACATTCATTACACAAATACTCACATAAGGAGAATATGAAGTTATACATGAAGTTCTATGGAGGAACAGTATAGACTCTTTACAGAGAGAGATCAAATATAGATGGCAGCAGTAGTGAAGAGGGACATTCCTAAAGAAGTGACTAGGGCTCTGCAACCTAGAAGATTAGTTGGAGCTAGTGAGTGAGAAGTAGATGGAAAAGAGTTCCAAGCAGGGACAGCAAAGAACTTGGTACCTTCAAAAAGTTATTAAGAGTGCTGCAGTGGCTGGGTCTAGTAAACGGGGAGAAGATAGGAGGGAGATGAGCCTTCAGAGAAGAGGAGCAGTTAGATTGCTCCAGGACTTGCAGGCCAAGCTTGGGTTTTACTTTAGGGAAGAGACATGGAAAGGCTTAACGCCAATATTTCTTTGAGAAAATGATATTAATAAGGGAGCAAATCATAGAGCTATACATGATGAAGGGGTAGTCCAGAGAGGACCATCTCTATCCACTATCATATGGACATAATGATGATGGAGTAGTCCAGAGAGAGGGAATACCAAATTCAGAACTCTGAGTGGCATTCCTAGTGGGTTCAGAAAACTCCACAGAGGCCAGTGTAGCTAGAGTGGAGCAAGCAAGGGGAGAATATGGGAATAAGTAGGGCCAGAAACTCCAGGTTCTGGTGTGCCATTTGAGGACTCTGGCTTTTATCTGGAGGAAAATGGAGAACCACTGTGTACACAAGGGACATGATTTGACTTACATTTTACAAGGATCACTCTGACTGCTGTATTGTAAAAGATGGTGGGGTTGGGGCCAAGAGGGAAGTCTAACAAGAAGGTTATTGTAATAACTGAGGTCAGATAATGGTGTCTTGGAGCAGAATGACAGCCATAGAGCAGGTGAGAAGCTTCTAGATCTCACTGTGTTTTGGGATATTCACTTTTCTGCAATAAATTTGCATACCTTTCTCCTGTTTACTTGTCTACTGTCAGTTTATTTCATAGACTCAATTATCTAACTCTCAGAGAGAAGAGGGAAAGTTTTTCCTTCCCTAAAGTTCTGGCAGTGAAGGTGGTGCCAAATATTGCTAACTGTGAAGCTGCAGCTGAGAAACCCTGGCATCTGATAAAGGTAAGACTCCTTACCATATCAGTCTTTTGGATATCTGCCTGTAGAGTCCAGTCGAGTGAGGGTGGTATATTAGTTAGGGCTCTCCAGAGGGGCAGAACTAATAGGATATATGTATATATGAAAGGGAGTTTGTTAAGGAGAGTAGACTCACACAATCACAAGGTGAAGTCCCATGACAGGCCACCTGAAAGCTGAGGAGCAAGAAAGCCAGTAGTGGCTCAGACTGAGTCCCCAAACCTCAAAAGTTGGGAACCTGACAGTGCAACCTTCAGTCTGTGGCTGAAGGCCTGAGAGCCCCTGGCAAACACTGGTGTACGTTACCAAGAGTCCAAAAGCTGAAGAAGTTGGAGTTCTATGTTTGAGGAAAGGAAGCATCAGCACAAGAGAAAGATGAACGTGAGAAGACTCAGCAAGTCAGCTCCTTCCACCTTCTTCTGCCTATTCACTCTGAAGATAGTTTCTTTTACTGTGCAGAAGCTCTTTAGTTTAATAAATCCTATTTGTCAATTTTTACTTCTCTTGCAATTGCTTTTGTTTTTGGCAATTTCATCATAAAATCTTTGACCACATCTGTGTCCTGAATGCTATTGCCTAGATTTTTTTCTAGGGTTTTCATAATTTTGGGCTTTACATTTAAGCCTTTAATCCATCTTGGGTTAATTTTTTTATAAGGTGTAAAAAATGGGTCCAGTTTCAATTTTCTGTATGTGGCTATCCAGTTATCACAGGACCGTTTGTTAAATAGAAAACCCTTTCCCCATTGCTTGTTTTTGTCAAGTTTGTTGAAGATCAGATGGTTGTAGAGGTGTGCTTTTATTTCTAAGTTCTCTGTTCTGTTCCGTTAGTCTATGCACCTGTCCAAAGCAAATTCTAAATTATGCTTTTTGACTTTGAATTAATGTCAAGATTTTCTAGCTGGCCCCCTGAAAATCTTTGAAGGATACATATTTCACTCTATAAAAGAGAGAAATTGAAATAGACTTAGTTGACATGTTAAATTATAAGGGAAACATTGCCAAATAGTAAATAATGCTAAACTTCTTTAAGTTATATTTATGTGTATGTTATTAACATAAGGATTCTAAAAATTGTATGAAATTCCTTGAAATCCAATATATTACCAGTCACAATTTTGGTTATGTTAAAACGTTGCATACTACAGAAATAACCAAATTTTCCTGTCAGTTATGCCATTATTACAATGAACTCTCATTATATACTGAACTATGGCCATTTAAAATATTTTGTAAACTATAAGGAGTTATGCTTTTACTTTGATTATTCTTAAAAGCATTTGCAGTCAGGCACAGTCCAAAATTACTTCCTCTTGAAGAAGATTTAAGGAAAGGACTCTGACAAGTGCTATCGAATACAGATTGCTGATGATTTTATTCGTATCAGGTAAGAATTTCTAAAATTCTAATGAAGAAACAGATAGCTTTATTAAGCAGAACAATAATTAATTCCATGGGGCTGGATGAACTGATGAGGATTTTTTTTGCTTGTTTCTTTTCTTCGAGATGGAGTCTCGCTCTGTCGCCAGGCTGGAGTTCAGTGGTGTGTGTACGATCTCGGCTCACTGCAAGCTCCATCGCCCGGGTTCAGGCAATTCTGCTGCCTCAGCCTGCTGAGTAGCTGGGACTACAGGTGCCTGCTACCATGCCCAGCTATTTTTTTTTTTTTTGAATTTTTAGTAGAGACAGGGTTTCACTGCATTAGCCAGGATGGTCTCCATCTCCTGACTTTGTGATCCACCCGCCTCAGCCTTCCAAAGTGCTGGGATTACAGGCATGAGCCACTGCACCTGGACAATAATGATTTTTATGATTTCAAATTTGTTGGTTTAAAAAAGATTTTATTTTCCAGATTTAAGAAAACTTTTTTGAAACTCCTAATTTATCTATAGCTTACAACAATTTGGTAAATTATACTTTTGTAAACAGCATTGAAACATTTACATTTTCTCCCTACCTGATCTTTCCAGAATTTGGAAATTTGGAAATAAAATGAGTATTCTCATCTTATGGCATAAGGTTATTTGCCTAAGTTCGTAAGAATCTGTTCTCTTTGTAAGAGGATACAATTGAGATCACTGCTTATAGTACCAAGGCCTTTAATAGTATGCCATATTTTTATACACGACCAGACAGTTTTAAGGAACTAAGGTTAACTTTATGAAGTCAATAAGGCCTCCCCCACTGTAAAAACTGTATTGGTCACTTGCATACATGGTTGTTTTACAGGGTTCCTAGCCTTATGATGAGTAAAGAATGTCAACTCCTGGTAGGTTTAGGAACTTAAAAATATTTGGGGAAGTTAAAGAAGAGAAAAATTAATCCAAGTCTAAAGGTATTATAGACCAAATCTTATAGTGAGTCATTGACTTGTCTTCCTAGCCTAGAGAAGCTTTTTAAAAGTCTAATATAAGATTTCCTTTAAGCAAAACAGATTTTAAAAGAGCCTGTAGGCCAATCATTATTTTTGTTGCATGTATATAAATAATCAGGCCAAATTCAGTGATACTAAACTTATTTGCAATCTTTCTGTGATTATCTTTGGTAAAAACAGGAGGGTCCTATGGAGAGAAAGAATTATGTTAGAGAAGAAAACGATAGTACATCTGTTATTAGATTCTAGCTTATTGTTTTTCAGGGTTTGTTATTTACATACAGACTGGACTGGATCCTGAATTCCTCTAGTTTCCTCCAATATCTGGCTTCAACTTTCCAAACTAATGTTTGCAATTTTTCTTCCACCCGTCTGACATGGAAATTGTGAAATTAAAACTGCCCTTTCCCTGAAGCTCTGCAAGCTAAAGTTGGATGACTTGATATAAACTTCAGAGAACTCACCACAACAACTTATATGTGGACAATATTTGTGCCTATTGAAGTATGGACTACTCCAAAGGTTCACTGGAACCGCTGATATAAACTGCAAACCACGAAAAAGGTGCTTCAAGCCCAAAATCTAGAAATTTTCACAACTGGACACCCTCCAGACTCTGAAACTAGTTTACAAAGTGCTCCAAACAACCAGCTTTGTTTTTCTTTTGTTTCCATAGAAATGCATCGCATTAAATCCATGTTTGTGTGCACCATAAAGAGGCCTAATTTTGACAGGAACCCATCTGCAACACCACTTCCTGAAATGAGACACAGCTCTTTAATTGGATTGACTGATTCCCGTGTCCCTTCCACTCGGCTACTAACCTGACTTTTCTTTCTATACCAACTCATGTTTTAGTCTTTGAAACTCCTAGAGAAGTTTTAGACAGGGGAAATAAAGGAGTTCAGAATATGCCAAAATATGCCACTTTGGTATGCTGATTACTTCAGGAACTTCAAATACAGACAGAAGCTTTCTCTGAGCCCTCCTTATCTGCCTAAAGATGAATCCTTCAAAAGGAACTTGGTTGTCATGAATCCCCTCCCCCGGAATCTTATTAACCAGGGAAGATTGAACTGGATCATAGGAAAGAATGCTCCATGCATAGACATTTCTTCTGATGACCCATTTAAAATCATTTACTATTCCTATATCACCATTTTCATGTCTTCTATGAAGCGGGTATATAAGCTTCTAGATCTGACTCCATTTGGAAGGTATTCATTTTTCCTTCATATTATGTCTCCATGCATGTAGTAATTTTGTATACCTTTTCTCCTGTTAATTTGTCTACTGTCATTTTATTTTATAGACTCAATTATTGAACTCTCAGAGTGTAACGGGAAAGTTTTTCCTCCATTACATGAACAGCTGGATATGAGTATTGGGTTAGGGGAACTGTTAGCTTTGCATAAAGACATGTGAGTATCATCAACATGTAAATGTATGTAAAGCCACAAAAGATTGAAGATCTCACAAAGAACGGATGGTCTCACAAGCTCACAAGAACATAAGGACTGAGGATCAATATGGTTCTTCAGCCCAGGAGGAACCATCAAAGGCAGACTGAGAAGTCGCAAGTGAAGTAGGAACAGAAGCAAGAGGTCTTGAAAATCAAGTGAAGACAATATTTGAAGGATGAATGAGCAATCAATGTGTGAAGTAAGATTGGGACTAAACACTGATCATTGCACTTACCCACATAGCAGTTATTGGTGACCCTATAAGAGCAATCTGGGTTGCATGGTGGGATCAGAAGCCTGACTTCAAAAGATTAAGAAAGAATTGAACAAGAGCAGTAGAAGACAGCAAATATAGGTAACTCTTTTGAGGAGTTTTTTTACTCTGAAGGCTAGGAGAATAATGGAGTGTTAGCTGGAAAGGTCAGTGGAGTCAACAGAAGGATTTGCTTGTTTTCTTTTAGAAAAAGGGAGATAATGCATGTTTTAGTGCTAATGGGAATGATCCAGCAGAGAGGCTGGAATTCAGACAGAGAGGAGGAACTGGGCTTGGATAGAAATAGTTCATGGGGTATCAGAAGAAAAAGCAGTATACATGGGAACACACACTTATGAGTAGGTAAACGTGATGGAGATAATCTGTAGAAAGTTCTCTTCTGATTGCTTTTATTTTCTCAGTGAAATCAGTCATTGGCTGAAAGTGTGGATGGGTAGGTGGTGCTGGAAGTTTGAGGATAGAGAAGGTATGAAACTGTCAATGTAAGAGAATGGGAGAATGAATGAACTAGGGAAATGCCATGTACCAGGTGGGCAGCATTGCAGTCCTATGTAATGATGGGTTTGCTCTGGTAATTTTTCTATCCACATGGATGCAGGTTTGGAGTAAGCAGAGAGTCAGCTGTTTTGCCAAGTAAAAACAATGAAGCAAGAGTAGGGGCATAAAAGAGTTAAGGGTTTATGAAAGACATTATTGTAATAATTGACCATGGAATTCAGGCTGGATAAGGAGGGAAATGAAGATATGAAGAGGATGAGGGAGAGTTCAACTTGTGGGAACAATGAATTTTAGATCCTGAGGAAAGTATTACTGGAGTTGGGACATGTATGGAGAATAATGGCCCCTCAAAGATGTCCATGCACTAGTCCTCTGAATATGTAATTATGTTTGCTACCTTAAACGGCAAAGGGGAATTAAGATTGCAGATGAAATTAAGAGACCTTAGAACAGGAAGATTATCAGAGTGGACTCAATGTAATCACAGGGTCTTTGAAAATGGAATGGTAGAAGAGAGTTGAAGGCAGATGTGACTATAGATAAAGGTCAGAGGGACATGATGTAAGAAGGACCTAATGTGCCATTGCTGGCTTTGAAGCTGGAAGAAAAGAGCTATGAAGCAAAGAATACAAGTGGCCTTTTGAGGCTGGAAAAGACAGGGGAATGGATCATTCCCAGACCCTACAGAAAGAAACATAGCTCTACCAACATCTTGATTTTAGCCCTGTGAGTCCCACATCAAACTTCTGATCTACAGACTGTAAGAAAAATTTGTGTTGTTTAAGCCACGAAATTTCTGGTGATTCGCTATAACAGCAAGAAAACGCTGTGGGTTGAGGATCCCTTTTCTGAAATGCTTGGGACCAGAAGTGTTTTGGATTTGGACTTATTTTGGATTGTGGAATATTAACTTATATGTAATAAGATATCTTGGGATTAGGATTCAAGTCTAAACACAAAAATTCACTAATGTTTTGTATTCACCTTACACACATAGTCAGAAGGTAATTTTTTACAACATTTTACATACTTTTTGTACTTGAAATAAAGTTTTACACATGACATGAGATCACATGTGATATTTTCCACTTGTGGCATCATGTTGTTGCTCAAAAGTTTTGGATTTTGTAGCATTTTCGGAGTTTGGTTTTTAGATTGGTGATGCTCACCCTTTAATATAATATAAAATATTAGAGGAAATAAGCTAGACATTCATATACCAAACCTAAAGGCTCTTCAAGGTTGTTATGAGTTTTGGTGGTAACAAGGTCAAGGACATGGCCATAGATGTAAGTCTGAAGGAAGGTGGTTAGCTACATTGTTGGAAGAGTATACCTCATAGAACTACACAGTTTAGAACTAAAATTTTATCATGATTTCTATATATTGGTCAAAATTAAATGGTCAGTTATAAACATATTGGGTTTTTTTGTTTGTTTTTGCACCAGTGGGCACACCCAGCAACAATGCCATCCCTTGCCTTCCTGCAGTTGATCTTTATTAGTGTTTACTGCTCACTGGTATAAACAGTATGATTCCGAATTGGACTGGGGGAGATCTGGTCTAAATTAAAGCTGTGATAAATGTACACTGTTTACATTTCCTCACACCTTCCCTTCTCTACACACACACACACACACACACACATACACACACACATCAAATTATTCTGGAAATAAAATGCAAAATAAAATGAGAAAGGGTTCTGTTCTTCATTAATGGGTAATTATAAAGTGCTGGGACTCCCCTGCTGGGTGGAAAAGTAAAGCCCATAGCAGGGGCAAGAGTGCTTAAGGGTGGGACATTCTTCATTGCTATTAACTGTGGGTGAATTATTATATTCACATTTTTACCAAGAAATGAATGAAAATGAAGACTTGGGTAAGATCTGTACCCCCTCATGGAATCATAATGAAGGGAGAAAAGCAAGAGGGCACAACTGTTCACGTTGTAAAACCAGAGCCCAGTGGTCTACTCTTTTTTGATTTCCTTGCTCTTACTTTTTTAAAAAGTAAGCTAAATTATAAGTGCCTTGTAAGTCAGCTTTAATTCCTCATTTTAAACCACCTACTCTTTTATAAAAATGCAGTAAAGGTGATAGAGATGCTCTCTATTTACTTTGATTTATTTTAAAGATAGTTAAAGTTAGATAGTTAAAGATAGAGTATCAGCCCTGGGAGGAGAGGGAGAGAAGTGACTCAGCACCCTACTTAGACCCTGGGATTGCATAAATTGTTAGTGTCTCAAGTCAGTTGTGTGGAGAAGCCATGCTCTCAGAACCTCAGTTTCTTCATCTGTATAATGCAGGTGAGAGTGGTTCAATGGGTCTCACAGTTATTGGAAGAATTTAATCAGACTATTGATAAAAAATCCTAGCATAGTGCCTGGCACAGTGCTCAACGGAATGATGTTATTATCATCTTTGTTCTTGGCAGTGAAGGAAGAAAGAAGAAGAAATCTGTGTCCTTTGTTGCCATTTCCCTTCTCCCAATACTGGCCACCTTGGGCTTAAAACTTTGTATTTGATCTAAAATTTGATTCTAAGTAATTTTTTTATACACTACTTTCCCAAATAAGTAAAGGGAATAACTAAGAGGGAGTATCAACTAGTTTTTTGTTAATCCATATAATGATTTGTGAAATGTTTGTAAGGACACGTTGGCAAAATGTCATGATTTTCTTTAAAGAGCTTATAAATGTTATTTAAGGATGGATCTGTACTTTCTAATAATAAGCCAGTCACCAGCCCCATGTGCCTACTTAACTGTAAACCAACTAAAATTAAATAAAATTAAAAATTCGACTTCTCAGTTTCACTAGGCACATTTTGAGTGCTCAATAGTCACATGTGGCTGGTGGCTACAATACTGGATGGTGAAGATAAAGCACATGTTCATCACTGTTCTGTTGCATTCATGATAACTGGACTAAATTGGAGTTGGAGATGCACAGAATAGAAAATAAAAGAGAGGGGGGCACGGTGTTGAAAGACCAAATGGGAAGGTAAAGAAGAGGAATTTTATCAATTGCATACATTTGTGTAGAACTAGTCCTGCATTTTGCCATAATGAAGTCACAAACACTACAAAATTTCCCATTAGTTATCTGTGGATTGTGTTGGAAGGAATGCTCAATAAATATTTTCAGCTATCAAAAATTTTGCTTCATTTTGTAAACTTGTCTACTTCATTTTGCAGAATGATATTTCATTCATTTGTTATATTTGAGTGTTTCCTGTGTACCATGTGCTAGGTGAGGGAGTGAGATATCTGGTGGAAGAGTGTTCCAGGGCTATGGGAAAGAAGTAGATCAAGAGAGGAACAAACAGGAATGTAGAGTGAGAAACAGATGGAGGAGAGAGGGTAGGATTAAATAAATTGATCAGAGAAGGCAGCCCTTAGCAAAGGGTCTTTGAGCAGGGTCTGAAGGAAGGGAGAGAGGGAGTGATGTGGTTACCTAGAAGAAGATTGTCCACATGGGCACAGGACCATAAGCGAGAGTGTGCCTGGCATAAGTAAGGAACAGCAAAGGGCCCATGTGGCTGAGCTGAGTGGGTGAGAGAATGAGTGTGGAAATGAGATCTGGGAGGTAATGGAGAAGAAAGGCTCATTATATTTAGTTTTACAGGACTTTGGTTTTTAGTCAGTGTAATATAGGGAGTTATCAGAGGTTTTTAAAGTAAGACAGGCTGGTTTAAATTACTGTATTAAAATAAGTCTTCTGTATCCAGAGTGGGCAGAGGATATCTTGGACCACGCTGGTAGCATGTGTAGAGGAAAATAAATAACTTTTTCTCATCCATCACTACATTCATGGCTAAGGTCCCTATAACAAAAGGCAGATTCACAAGATAAAAGCATACACATTTGTTTAATTAAAGTTCCACCTGACACAGGAAACTATATAAGAAAATGAATACCCCAAGAAACAGGTAAACTTCTGCATTTTTGTGCTTAGACTTGATGAAGCGTGGACAGTTGCTGTGAAATGTGACTGGAGGACAAGAATATGCCCTAAGTCACAATAAACTGGAGGGATTTTAGCAAAGCCTGTTTGGTCAGATTTGTCTCTGTATCTTTGTGTCTTCAGAGACACTATGGATTGGATGTTTGTGTCCCCTACAAGTTCATGTTGAAATTTAATCTCGAATGCTACCACATTAAGAGGTGGGACCTATGCGTGCAGTGGCTCCTGTCTGTAATTCCAGCACATTCAGATCCTGAGGCAGAAGTGCTTGAACCCAGGAGTTTGCTACCAGCCATGGCAACACAAACACAGTGAGACCTCATCTCTATAGAAAAAATACAAAAAATAACCCAGGCATGGTGGTGTATGCCTGTAGTCCCACCTATTTGAGAGGCTGAAATGGGAAGACTGCTGGAGTCTGGGAGGTTGAATATTTTGCTTACAACCATTTAACCAGTCTCTAAAATGTTCCAAACTTTCCCTCACCCTCTGTTTCTGAGCCCTACGAACTCTTCCAACCTCTGCTCATTAACCAGTTCCAAAGCGATTTCCACATTTTCTGATATATATACAGCAATATCCCACTCTCCGTACCAGTTTTCTGTGTTAGGCCATTCTTGCATTGCTATACAGAAATACTGGAGACTGGTTAATTTATGAAGAAAAGAGGTTTGGTCATGGTTCTGCAGGCTGTATAGGAAGCATGGTGCTGGGAGCTGGTCAGCTGGTAGGGAGGCCTTAGAAAGCATACAATCATGGCAGAATGTAAAAAGGGAACACGAATGAGAGAGAGAGAGAGCTGGCTGAGAGGTGCCATATGCTTTGAAATGATTGGATCTCATGAGAACTCACTCACTATCACAAAGACAGTGCCAAGCCATGAGGGATCTGCCCCATGACTCAAACAGCTCTCACCAGGCTCTACCTTCAACACTGAAGGTTACAATTCAACCTGAGGTTTTGTGGGGACACACATCCAAGCCATATCAGCCAGAAAACAAATTGACCTTAGACAATGTGGCAGAAGGGTTCCAATTGTTCAAGATTGCTTTCAACTTTTTTTTATTATATGACCTTTCTATGGTATGGGCACTAAAACTAAAGCAAACAGTAGAAGTATTGGTACTCTATGGAAACATTTTTAGAGAAATGAAAAAGCAAAAAAGTCAGACAGAAATTACAATAAACTTCCGTGAAACTACACCGAGTGTGCCTGCTTCTCCTGCTTCCCCTTCCACCACCTCCATCTCTTCACTTCTGCGACCACTGAGGCAGCAAGACCAACCCTCCCTCTTCCTTCTCTCCTTTGCCTACTCATTGTGAAGATTACCAGAAAAAAGATGGTTGACTTGCACTTAATGAAAAGTATGTAAATATATTTTTCTTAGGATTTTTTAGTTAACATTTTTATTTTCTCTCATTTATTATTAATATAAGGATACATTATATGATACATATAACATTAAAATGTGTTAATTACTGTGTTTGTTACCAATAAGGCTTCTAGTCAACAGTAGGCTCTTAGTAAGGTCTTTGAGGGAGAACAATGTGATAAACAAATTTTCAAGTGGGTGGGAGTTGGGCTCTCCTAACCCCTGTGTTGTTCAAGGGTCCATTGGAAAATGCTAAAGTATTGCTTCTTCAGCTTAAAAATTTCGAAAACAAATGGCTTTTCTTAGGAAGAAAGTCATTTGTCACATTTCTCCCCAGTGTCTTTTCAATTGTTAAAGAGACGATCCAGAAATCATTATTGGCATAAGCTATATCCTCCAGGGGGCTTCTCTCCTGCAGCAGCCATCTCTGAAACCTGTCCTAATAAAGAAGCTACATTACAAGGCTTTTGATTGGTTGTTTCCCCCCCGCCTCCCCCGCCCCCCCCCCCCCCTACTTGATTGAAGGCAGTAATTATGTCCACATTGTCTGACTAAATGCTGCTGGTGTATGCTGTTAGAGCTGGTTTCAGACAACTTTTAGAGAGCAGTCTGCTGTCCTCCTGGAATAGATCATGAAGGTTGGGGCTGAACCCCACAGCTCTCCCATGTGACTTGACACCTTTACTAGCAAGATAAGAGGAAAAAATGGTTCTGAGAACCTTGGAAAGTAGGAGGACCCCTGCTGTTCTCTAAAAGGCATTCTAAGAAAATACTTCACAGAAAATCAATTGTTATCACTTTAGACCTTTCCTTTAACTCGCTATATTCCATTGTACACTTATGTTTTTCTTCCAGTGGGACAAAGCAATATGTAAAAAATTGTGCTATGTCCCTGTGGTGTCTTGAAAGGAAGCTTATAAATTCTTAATATGCATTACTGTAAGTCCAGAGTCTCAAAGGGAATAGGGTATCAATAAAAATTATCCACAGGGCAGATGATGTTTTTGAAGCAGGGAGAAAGGATAGTGTTGGGACTGAATGATATGGGTTCAGGAAAGATGACATGAATTTGAAGAAAGGAAAGTGTGAGGTGAGACACAAAGCTTCCCACCCCTACCCTGTGAAGTTCTTGAATAAGGCCTCCTGGACATTTCATACTTTTGCTTCCCTGTGGCTTGAGAATTTCAGTTTCCAGAGGAATTAAGGGAAGATTTCAGATGCAAAAACTAGGTCCTATTGGATTTCCTGTTGGATCCATGGATTTGCTCCTTTTGCTCTCTCTGCCCCCAGTACTCCTTATTTTTTAAATCAAAGATTTTACATATACAGCCACTTTAACTCCAACTGCTATGTGGTTAACAGCATGGATTCTAGAAGCAAACAAACCCTGTGATCTAACCCCAGGCCTGATACTTCCTAGGTCTATGAACTCAGGCAGATTGTGTAATCTCTCTGAGCCCTCTTTTTTCCCCCTATATATTGGAGCACCGGTCATCTCTGTCTTGTGGGATGACTGTGGTAGTGAATGTGGCCATACATATATGTTAGGTTGGGGGTCTGGCACATGAGAAGTGGTGAAAAATGTTAGCGACTATTATTATAGGATGAAAAGGTGTTATACCTTCGCTTACTGATCATAAGGGTTATGGCAGACATTCCTATAACAAAAGACAGGTTAACAAGAGAAAAGCATAACAGATGTATTTAATCAATGTTTTATGTGACATGAGAGTCTTCAGAAATGAAGACCCAAACACCGAGGAAAACTATTTTTATGGTTACATTTGATGAAGAATGGACAGCCATATAGAAATGTGATTGGACAAAGGCATAAACCAAAACAAAACCATACTAAGCTGCCCAGCTAACTGAGTAGACAGTTTGGCCAAAAACTGTCTAAAATGAACCTGAAAAACTAGTCCAGGCCATGATGGGAAAGGGGGCATAGACGTACCTCATTATACCCTCCTTCTTCCTCTAACTCCTTTTGAATTCAGGCACAGCTAACCAGCATTCATATTTAATACATGATTCCAACATGATTCTAGCACAGCATCACATGACAAAAAGCAGAGACTGAAATAAATCAAAGTATTTAACCCCAAAATATATTCCTTTGACATATTTTAAACAATGGCCCTGCAAAGCTGTCTCTTGTGGGGAAAAACTACATTCTGCAGAAAATCCCCCCTTCTCCAGGTCTTTTCTTGATCCCGGAAAGATTTAGCTAAGAATCTAGCATCTTTTAAGCCCTGCTAAGAGACATGTAACATCTATTCTACATAATCAGAGCACTGGTCTCCACAACCCCATATTTTAACCCATACAGACGTTCCTTTCCTCTGGGTATAGAAAGGGCACATCTTGAGTGTCTTGTGACCTGCTTCAGAGGAGAAGAGCAGGGGAAAAGTGAGAGTGCCTTTTCTGTTTTTGCTGTTTTTTAAAAGTCCAAGGTGCCATGTTTTGGAGTAGCATATCCTGAACCCTATCAAAGCCAAGTACTTTGTATAGGTTGTCCAGTGTCTTATTCTAAAATAAGACACATTAATTGATGTGATCTTCTAATATCTGTGAACTATAGATTGCTTATTTTACATAGAGTTCGTTCCCCAAAGTTATGCCTAATTTATAATAATAATGTTAGGGTTCAGAACACAATACCCAAAAGTATGGAACATTGGCATATTGAATATTTTGAACTAAAGGAGCTTTCGAGGCCTCAGAACCAAGATCTCTTTGACCTTCTCTTGCCCTCCTGTCTCTTGCTCCTTTTTCTCCACAAGGTAAGTCAAAGAAAGCCGAATTCCTCTTCCAGAATGCGAGTCATGGAAACAAGAATCTCTCTCCCGGCAAGCAAGCAGTAAAATCCTCTCCTTTCTTCTTCCTTGAAGACCCTCATTCTAGGGGGTCTTGCCCCGTAACCAGGAGGAAGAAATGCTACACCAAGAGAACAAGAAGAGTCTAAACAGACAGTCCTTGCTGAGTTTTCATCCTTGGTAATTATTGTTAGATCATACCTTTGTATCAGTGAAAAAGAGTCAAACTCGGTAGGGGGCGGTGGCACGCCTGTAATCCCCGCACTCTGGGAGGCCGAGTCGTGTGGATCACGAGGTCAGGAGATTGAAACCATCCTGGCTAACACAGTGAAACCCTGTCTTTACTAAAAATACAAATAATAATAATAATAATAATAATGATAATAATCGTGGTGGGTGTCTGTAGTCCCAGCTACTCCGGAGGCTGAGGCAGGAGAATCGCGTGAAACCAGGAGGCCGAGCTTGCAGTGAGCCGAGATCACGCCTCTCCAGCCTGGGTAACAAAGTGAGACTCTGTCTCAAAAAAAAAAAAAAAAAAAGAAAGAAAGAAAGAAAAGAGTCAAACTCTATAAAATATTTGGAGATAATAATTCTGAGTCAAGTGTGAGAACTATGACACATGACACCATCCTGGGAGGTCCTGAGAACATGTACCCAAGGTGGTTGGGTTACAGCTTGGTTTTATATGTTTTATGAATACATAAGACATCAATCACTACATGTAAGGTATGCACTAGTTCTGTCTGGAAAAGCAGGGCAACTGGAAGCAGGGGCTTACAGTTTATAGGTGAATTCAAAGATTTTCTGATTGACAATTGGTTGAAAGAGTTACGTTATTATCTAAACACCTGGAATCAATAGAAAAGAGTGTCTGGATTCAGAAAAAGAGATTGTGGAGATCAAGGTTCTTATGATCTAGAATAGATGGTAAATGTCTCTTATCAGGCTTTAAAAGGTGGCAGACTCTTAGTTAAATCTCTGTTGGATTAGGAAAGTACTTAGAGATTCCTCAAAAGCAATTGCAACAAAACCAAAATTGACAGGTGGAACCTAATTAAACTAAAAACTTTCTGTGCAGCAAAAGAAACTTATCAACAGAGTAAATAGACAAGCTATGGAATGGGAGACAATATCTGCAAACCATGTATCCAACAAAGGACTAGTATGTATAAATATAACAAACTTAAATCAACAAGAAAAAAAATAACCTAATTTAAGGTGGGCAAAGGACATGAACAGACACTTCTCAAAAGAAGATACATGAGTGACAAAAAACATGAAAAATTGCTCCACATCACTAATCATCAAAGTAACACAAATAAAAACCGTAATGAGACACCGTCTCATACCAATCAGAATGGCTCTTTTGAAAAAGTCGAAAAATGCAGATATTGGTGAGGTTGCAGAGAAAAGGGAAAGGTTATACATTGTTGTTGGGAATATAAATTAATTCAGCCATTATGGAAAGCAGTTTGGAGATTCCTTAGAAAACTAAAAATAGAGCTACCATTTTAATCAGCAATCCCTTCACTGGGTATACACCCAGAGGAAAATAAAGCATACCTAAAACACACATGCACTCATATGTTCATTGTAGCACTATCACAATAGCAGAGACATGGAATCAACCTAGGTATCCATAAATTGAGGACTGGATGAAGAAAATGTGGTACATATATACCATGGAATACTATACAGCCTTAAAATATTATATTATGTCCTTTGTAGCAACATGGATGCAGCTGGAGGCCATTAACGTAAGTGAATTAATGCAGAAATACAAAACCCAATAGATAAGGTTTGGTTGTGTCCCCACCCAAATCTCATCTTGAGTTGTAGTTGCCATAATCTCCATGTGTCATGGGAGGGACCCGGTGGAAAATAATTTAATTACTTGCTTTTTTCATGATAGTGAGTTCTCAGAAGATCCAATGATTTTATAAGGGGTTTCCCCCACTTTTGCTCAGCACTTCTCTTCCTGCCTCTATATGAAGAAGGACACATTTGCTTCCTTCTGCCATGATTGTAAGTTTCCTGAGGTCTGACCAGCCATGCTGAAGTGTGAGTCAATTAAGTCTCCTTCATTTATAAATTATCCAGTCTTGGGTATGTCTTTATCAGCAGCTTGAGAACAGGTTAACACACAAACACTGTATGTTCTCACTTATAATTAGGAGCTAAATCTTGGGTACATATCAACATAAAGATGGGTAACGATAGACACTGAGGACTACAAAAGGAGGGAGGAAGAGTGGCAAGGTCTGGAAAACTTCCTATTGGGTATTATGTTCTCTATCTGGAGATGGGGATCTATAGAAGCCCAAATAGCATCACACAGTACACTCTTGTAACAAATCTGCACATGTACCCCCTGGATCTATAATAAAAATGGATGTTTAATAAACAAAAATAGCAGAACATTAACAGAATAAATTAGCAATTCCCAACATATGCATATAATATACAATATATACAATGTGATCAGATGATGTTAGTTGGATCTAAAAAGCATGCCCTCTACAGAGTGTGGGTGAAGGAGGGTTGTATGTCTATCCATGCAGAATATGGACCCCTCTGCTTGCTCCTGTGTAAAAGTGCTTTCTAGGGCTGAGTATTCATGGTTAATGGATAAAAGCCTTGGCTCCCTGTCTGGCATGTGTCAGATATTATTCTTAATATCCTCGCTATTGGATATTTTTGACTGATTATAACTGGTGCTTTCAAGGGACATCAGCTGCATAGAGTCAAGAGACTCTGGAATTAGCATATTTGGTATTGGATCATAGTCTTGACTTGACCCAAAATCACCCGTGGGAAGTTGGGTTTGAAGATTTCATAAAATCTGTACCTACCTCTAGACTCCCAGAATGTTGGCTGTAGGAGAAACCCGAGAACATTTCTGGCTTATCCTCTTTTGTAGAGAAGGAAACCCAGGTTCCCAGAGGTAAAGTTGTTTGAGATCCCACAGCCTGAGCACATTAAACTCAGACCAAAAACATGAGGAATTTGTTAAAATATGTCCATTAACATATTTGCTTGGACTTTCTAGGGACCTTCCTTTTTGCTGTTCAGTATTTGAGCAGAAAGTCTATAATATGGTGCCCACGCCTGGTGGCTCACAGCGTAACCCCAGCACTTTGGGAGGATGAGACTGGTGGATCATTGAGTTCAGGAGTTTGAGACCAGCCTGACCAACAAGATAAAACCCCATTTTTACTAAAAATACAAAAAAAAATTAGCTAGGTGTGGTCACGGCCGCCTGTAGTCCCAGCTACTCTGAAGGCTAAGGCAGGATAATTTATTGAAGCTGGGAGGTGGAGGTTGTAGTGAGCCAAGATCATGCTACTGTACTCAAGCCTGGGAGACAGAGAGAAAAATGAAAACAATAAATTTGTAATATCGTACACTGAAATAAAACAAGGCAGAATCTTAACGTTTTGATTGGTCCACATTGGACATGTGAGAGGAATACACTTCAATCCTATGGGCTTCTACACAATGTGAGCAGGCTGGGACGCAGGAGTGAGCTGAGTTGCTGGGGGACCTTGGCTGCTTAGTGGCAGCTGGCATTGCATAAGAGTGATGATTGGATGAGGTGTGCACTGGGGGAGCAGAAAAGCACCCTCTGTAAGATCAAACATGAAAGCCCTCTGCTCTCCAGACAAAAGAAGCAGTAAATTGAAGTAACTGAGTCTGAAATGAGGCTTCCCTGGAACTTGTCCATTTCATTCTAGTTCCCCCACCTTCCCCTTTCCTTCCTCAGGAGGACACAGTGGAGGCCAAGAGGAGAAGGGTATAGGATGTGGGTAGGGGAGGAGGAGATGGAGGTGTGGCGCAGGAGATGGATGGATGGCAGTTCCATAGTTAAAGGACAGGAAGGGGAGGAACAAAGCAAGGGGTGACCAAAACAGACTGGAATAATAGTGACAGTTTATTGATATATACTTTGAAGGAAACAATAAATGAAGCACATCTAATTTATTTTCCCATTCTGCCTGAGGGACAGGTGCATGATTATCCTTGAAGGATACCAGAATATGCCACCCCAGAATATGCCCCTTTGCCACATGGGTTTTTGAGCTACTGAGCACTGAAAGTCAGCAGAGTCAGGAAAACCTCTAAAAATAGGGCACAAGTTTTTCCTTTGTAAGGGAAATTTACATTTATAAAGGAAATTTCCATTTGAAAAAGTTATCTTCTTCTACCTTATCTAAAAGAGGAGGACTCTTGACAATTATTATCAATGGAGAAAGCACTGACTTAAATCTGCATTACAAACCTTATTAAACAACTATTGTTTACCCTACTTTTCATGGTCACCTTGTCATATTTGTTTCTCCTGCCCTGAAGCCTCAAACTCCTTTTCCTTTGTCTAGCTTAAGATGATACAGAAGCCCAAATCCTAACCACCCCTTTGGGTTACTTATCACTGGAGGCTCCCACATGCATGCCCAATGCACATGTTAATAAACTGGCTTTTTTTCCTTGTTACTCTCTCTCTTGCCACTCTAATTCACAGGGCCTCAGCTGGAGAACCTATGATGGGTAAAAGAAATTTCTTTTTTGCTTCCTTATATCCGCATTATCCGGATGAATGTTAGAGATTCAAGAAGCTTAAGGAATTTGCCCAGAATCACAGCCTCTCTAGATTGGAAAGCTAGGATTCAAACCAAAGCCAGTAGTCTCCACAGTCATCATGAGCTCCCACTCAGTGGATCTTAGCCCCCTAGTCCTGTAGATAATTGGAAATATATCCATTCAAAGCAGACAAACAGTGGGTGATCCAGGCTAGGAGGAGAGGAACCTGTATCTTGTTTGACAGGAAAGGTTTACTGAGAGGTTGAAAAAAGTTCCAGGGAGTAGATGTGGTCATGGATATCCTTCTTTTTAGAAAAAAATAAGGGGATCTCTCAAAGCATTCTGAAGTCATCTGCTATGAGAAAAGGAGAAGTGGTGCAGAGGGCAACAAACTTCTCAGAATCCTGGGTCCAGACACTAGGGGCAGTGGTGGACTCTACAGAGAGCTGCAACTTACTCTGCAAAACACTACTGACCAGTACTGAGAAAGAAGCCTCACACTACCAGGAAGGAAGTTACAGCCTCCTGCAGGGTAACATATTGTAAGCAGACAGGCAGGGTCTCTAGGGATTATAGAAATTTAACCAGCTTGAGTAATCAGTCTGTTTTACAGCCTCTTACCCTACTGCCTGTTTTTATCCAAACACCTTGTGGAATACAATCATCTGGTTGCCTGAAACTGGTTCCTGACAACTCCAGCAACTTATAGATGAACCTGAGTGAACTTTCCTCATGACCATGCTGAAATCTCCCCCAAGGGTGGAGCTGTAAGTTCATTACCATAATGTGTGACTTATATGCTGGCATGATGACTCGTAGTATCTGTGCCACTGGGGACCATTTCTTTTCTTCTTTTTTTTTTTTTTCTTTTTGAGATGGAGTCTCGCTGTATCACCCAGGCTGGAGTGCAGTGGCATGATCTTGGCTCATGCAACCTCCACCTTCTGGGTTCAAGCAATTCTCCTGCCTCAGCTTCCTGAGTAGCTGGGATTACAGTTGCCTGCCACCATGCCTGGCTAATTTTTGTACTTTTAGTACAGATGAGGTTTTACCATGTTGGCCAGGCTGGTCTTGAATACCTGACCTCAGGTGATCTACCTGACTTGGCCTCACCTGGCCTGAGGACCCCTTCTATATATACAATTATGCACCCTCTCCCCTCTCCATTGCCCCATAAAACTTTCACTCTGGGAGACACTACTTTGGAGAACACTGCTGGTACACCCCTTACTTTCAAAAAGTAATAAAACTCCTATTGATCAAAACCTGCATTCTGTGGAGAGTCCTTTGTTACTCACCAGGCAAAGAAATCCCGCTTTTATTCTGGTAGTAGTACACATATAAACATTAGCCACACAAGTACCTTAGAACAGAGTCAGATTGAGCCTCATTGTCATTACAAAGAGAGAGAAGTTACTTATGATGGGCTTATACTGAAAACCTTCACTGATGATTTGGTATCTGAAAAATATGTGACTCCTTGACCCAAGGAATTCAGAGATATTCCAGGTAAAGGTAAGGTCTGGGAATTGGAAAGAATGGACAGTGTGTGTTGTGGACTAAATGTTTGTGTCTCCTCAAAATTCATATATTGATGTGATAATAAGCATTGCGATAGTATTTGGTGGTGGACCTTGGGAAGTAATTAGGCTTAGAGCTGGTTATGAGGGTAGGGCCCTCATGATGGGATTAGTGCCCTTAGAAGAAAAGGAAAAGACACAAAATTAGTCTGTCTCCACCGTGTGAAGATACAGTGAGAAGGGAGCATCTGTGGACCATGAGGAGGGTCCTCACCAAGAACCTGACCATGCTGGCCCTCTCATCTCAGACTTGTAGCCTCCAGGCTGTGAGAAATAAATGCTTGTTGTTCAAACCACCTAGTCTATGGAATTTTGTGATAGCAGCCAGAGCTAGGACAATGTATAATGAGAACTGTTAGCCATTTCATTTCACTTGACGAAATCAATGAAGTGAGAAAAGTGGCAAGAAAGATAGAGTGGAGTGAAACTGGAGGGCTTTGAAGGTCACTTGATTTTTGAGATAATAGAGACACATTGAAACTTTTGAGGATGACATAAGTCCTTTGTGTAGGAAGATTAATCCTGCTCTTCCCATTCTTTTGTGGCATGGACGGTCAGAGCCTGAAGGCAGGGGGACTATCAAGCAGGCTCCTGAAACAGTTTTGTAGAAGAGCTGATGAGGTTCAGTTTAAAATATGAGCCAAATGTGTGTGTCCTTTTCAGGTGGAAGCATTTAGGAGCTAGAGCAAGCTTCTCTATATGCTTGTTATATCTGCGGTCATGGCCAGCAATGTTCCAAATAGTGCAGGCATCTCCGACAGGGTCCTGAAGCAGGAATGAGGAGAAGAGCCTCCTGCCAAATCTTAGTAGCCTCCCAAAGCTACTAAGATTTGGGAGTTGTTTTCTAGCAGCATAACCTAGTCTTTCCTGACTGATGTAAGAACCACATACTTCTGAAGGCATTCGGTCAATTTAGGACTTATTGATTGCATGCTTACTCTGTGCCAGGCACTGTTTTAGATGCTGGGGATACGAGAGTAAGCAAAACAGACATGGTTCCAAGGGACTGATCATGGAGAGTAGGAGAAGAGAAAAGAAAACAGGAGCTGGAGGGTCACAGGACCTACCATTAGAGAACCAGAAGAGGACCCAGATGGTACAGGCTCCAGGAAAGCCGTTAAGAACAGGAGAACACAGCATGAGCCAAAAGAGGGACAGCAGCCTGTGTCAGTCTTAAATCCTTGAGAGAACTGAAAGAGCCAGAAGAACTGGGTGCTATGCTAAGGTTTCCCAGCCTTGTTTCCCTAATGCTGTCATTCTTGAAGTGTGATCCCAGGCCAGGAGCATAAGCATCACCTGGGAACTTGTTAGAAGTACAGAATCCCAAGCCCCACTGCAGGCTTACTGAATTAGGGCTGTGGCCCAGTGACTTGTATTTTAACAAGCCCTCTAGGTTACTGCAGTTGGATGACCACTGCTCTGGAGCATCCGTCTTAAAGGATGTGACCAACTTCTTTATCAGAGCAGTGAGGAGCTCCTGCGTCCACTAGAGGAACTAGTGGCTGTGGTGAGAATTACTGTTAGTAAGACAGTCTCTGTGGTCCTCTCTGAAGACAAAAGCCCCTAGAGGGGGCACTGGAAGGGCAAGGATGCTATTTTGGGGTGACAAAGGGCAAGACCTCAAGGAGAAGCTAGTCAGCCGCTGTGGAAGTAGGGCTTCTGTTGGGACTCACAGATCATGCAACAGGCCGGGCACCCTGATTGCTTGGAGTTTCCCTGTTTCTGGTGTTGGTCAGACCTAGTGAGGAGTAAAGCTGCATTCTGAAAGATATGCAGGTGCTAGCCAAGGGAAGAGAATATGGAAGAACAGGATAGAATATGGAAGAGAATATAGAACAGGAAGAATATGGAAGAATATGGAAGAACAAAGCAGGTACTTAGGAAGAAGCAGGTATTGCTTGAACAATGCCAACTATTAGACACATCAATGTGCCTTGAGCCCAGCATGTGAGTGAGCATGTATGACATAAGGTAGTGGCAGTTAGGAAGATGCTAGGTCACATGGGTCCATATAAGAAATATGTGGATTGGAGGGTAATACTTGGGGAAAGTGAGTTATCAAGATGACAATCAATATTTCTAACTCAGAGTAGAAGATCTGTTACTTTCAGTACATGGGTTCTGCAATTAATTAATTCCCTATAGTCCCTCATAACAAAGATATCATGATAAAACCCATAGCAACAATAAACAAATGGTATAGCCTACCTGCATTAGCAAATATAAATCCTGTATCACATAAAAAGCAATTCTTCAAAGAGGTAATTGTGTCATTTATTGAGAACTTAGTACTAGATGGGCAGCTCTTACTACATACAGACAATTTATATACAGTCATTCATTTATTCTTTATAACAGACCTATGCTTCATAGGTAGAGAGCAGTTTCTATATTTTAAAGATGGGAAAGTGAAATTCACTGACTTAGTTACCCAGCAAGATAATGGCAAGGAAGGAGGCAAACCCAGTATCCTGATTCCAGTTTCTAGGCTCTCAGCCACTTGGGCTTTTGTGTCTCTTGTGATCTATGGAAGCCAACAAATGGCCTGCGGGTTTGGAGTTGGCAGGGGCATGAAGGGGGCAGCTGTGTTTCCCTGGCCCTGGCATGGGATGGAATTAGGGAGGTCCGACCCTTTCATTATAAAAATGAAAGACCTCATCAATAAAATAATTACATTCACAAATGAGATCTAACATCAGAATTAAACATTTTACAAATTTGAAGAGCTTCTTAATGACCTTGGGTTTTCTTGGGTAATACCAATCTCTCGTTATAATCTGTTGTTGCCCAAGAAAAGCTGAGGGACTATCTGCTGTGAAGGATAAGCTAACATCTTATTTCAATAATGATTGTTTTAGAAATAGATAACATATGCCATCTTCCACAGATGGCACAGCCTTGGCCCCTGCCTTCATGGCTTCACTTCTGTGTTCCTACTCTTCCTTTCTTCCTCCACCTCTATTAATGGAGTAAAACATTCCTTCCTCTTGTTCCATAGAGAGACATTACATCTAAACTCAGTCCCCTCAGTCTCTCCCCCTAAACTCCTAATATTCAGTATCAGTCAGGATGGTCTACATTATGCTATGGTAACAAACAACATGCCAATGTTAGTGGCTTAAAACAATCAAAATTATTTATTGCTTATGATATAGTTGACTATAGCCCATCTGGGGACTTTGTTCTACACCACTTTCTGTCAAAGCCACAAGCTGAAGGATGCCCTACTACTCAAAATGTTGTCAATGTGGCAAGAGAAAGGGAATGTGACTAATTTTCTTACTGATTCATAAGACCTTCCATGTGCCATTTCCACTCACAGGTCCATGACTAACTTCAAGAGGAATAGTTCATCCTACCATGTACTAGTAGAAGGAGAAACAGAAACGTCAGTGAATAGTACTCATGACTAGCACATAACCATAAAAGTTTATCAAATTATTTTCTCAAACAAAGATATAAAATTCTGGCACCAGTATCTGATAGAATACAATTTTTCTCAGGTCATTATATACATTGTTAAATAACTGAGAGTTATTCTGTTTTTCTTTCTCTCAGAAGTGGCCTGGGCACACAGGGGACCCAAAGAAGGAAAAGAATGGGAGCACCAATGTATACCAGGCACTGTGGTGGGAACTTTACGTATGTTGTCTCTCTTAATACTAACAACAAGGCTGCAAGGTAAGTATTTTACATTGTAGTTCATAATGAGAAATATAAGCTGCAGAGAGGATAAGTGTGTAATGAAGAACTAATCTTACCTGAGGAGAGGCCTGGCCTTTGTTTCAGATCCTGGCAGGGGTTGGAAGTAGTGGAGGGACTTAAGGTAACTCCAAAGCTCTTGGAATTTACTGAGTAATAGGAATGTCTTTGTTATTCATGGTAGACCTCTTGGACCACACACGATAGTTTGTGCTAATGAGGTGACTCTGGGTAGGGCTGGCCATGAAAGAATCACATCTAATCATGTGATTAGATGGTTGGGATATCAGCCACGTGATATCTGCCCAGCCTCTGGGAAGAGAGGAGGCTGGAGTTTGAGTTCAACCACATGAACAATGACTGAATTAATGTGGTAATGAAACCCCAATATGCTGATGAGGCTTAGGTGAGTTTCCAGGTGTGAAAGGAAAATAAATATTTGGGCCCCCAAATCTCTAAGGTAAAGGGAAAAAATCAAGCTGGGAATTGCCTAGGACAAATCTGCCTCCCTTCTCACTTACCTATGACCGGGAAGCCCCTTGCATCTTCGAGTTGTCTTGCCTTTCCAGACCAAACCAGTGCTTGTCTTACATATGTTTATTGATGTCTCATGTCTCCCTAAAATGTACAAAATCAAACTTTGCTCTGACCATGTTGGGCACATGTCTTTAGGACCTCCTGAGGCTGTGTCATAGGTGCACATTCCCAACCATGGTAAAATAAACTCTCTAAATTAACTGAGACCTGTCTCTGATTTTGGGGGTTCACATTTTCCTAACCATGAAGGGTTGACGAGTGGAGGTACCCCTGACATTTGACACTTGACATATCTCCTATTGGTGCTGGCTACCAGCATGAGCTGTCTATTTGGCTCAAACTAACTGAACAATTTGCTGAGGCCTGGAATCACCTCCTCCAGAGAACCCATGATTGCCCACAATTTGGTCAAGACCTGAAGTTTATTTTGCTGTATATCTTTATAATCTTTATTTTGCCGTTTACTTGCTTACAACACAAGGAAGGCAAGTTTTCCATGACAATGGGACAGGTAACTCCTTTATGGAGTTTGAGCTTGCTTTCAAAAGAGAAGATGAGTTATTTTTTACTGCTTCTAGAATGATAGATAGCAGTCTTCAACCTGAGACTCATCTCTAGGTAAGTAACTGAACTGGGGTTTGTCTTGGCTAAAATTAAGATTAACAACCATTTCATCTTAATTTCTCCGTATCATTAGAGTGTTCAGCAATGCTATAAATTGTGCAATCCTTTGTTTTTTGGCTTAACAGCTTTGTTGTTGTTGTTGTTTCTTTGTTTCTGTTTTTGTTGTTGTTTCATGTTTCCCATTGAGTTTGACCAACTCTACCCAACTTGATCAAATCTGAAACAAAATTCCAAATTATAGGGAACAAACTTCTGAAATGGTTAAATTCCCCCACCACACACAAAAAGTTGGTATGACTGGGAGAGAAAAATGGCCAGCTAAAAAAAAAAAAAAAAAAAAAAAAGGAAGAAATTTATTTTGACTACTTAAGGGACTTTATTTATATAAAAGGGCTACCTTTTTGCTAGCCAGGCCAAACTGAAAGAACAATGGCTGTCGCCTCATGCTGCAGTTCTTTTGCTATGGGTTTTGCCTCCTTTTTTAACTACCATGACACCCTGGGTTTGGTTTGACACCTGGTACTTCTGAAATAGCAACAATTTGCCCTAGCTGAAATACATTAATGAGGTTTTAAATATGTTTTTAAAGGAGCTCCATGGTTAAAAGTCAGCTTAATTAAAAGCTAATATTCAAGATGCATGTGCATATATGTGCATGTATGTGTTGGTATTTAAAAAGCCTTCCCTGTTGTTGTTTTTTCTTTTTCTCCCTCCTGGTATTATAACCCAGTGAGTTGTAGAAAAATGCCACACTCTGAGACTAATTCAGGTGTCCTTTTATTGCTGGCAACCAAGAGAGGGCTAGCATTCAAAATTCTCTCAGCCCCGAAGAGGGGGCTAGATTTTCTTTTATACTTTGGTTTAGAAAGGAGGTGGGTTGGCTAGCTGAAGAAATCTCACAGAAGTAAAACAGGAAAAAGATAAATGGTTACAGGAGAACAAACAGTTCCAGGTGCAAGGGCTAAGAGTATAAATACACAAATTTGACTGAACTCTTCAACTGCTTGCTTTTGTATTGTTTTTCCTGTTTTTTTTTTTTTTTTTTTTTTTGAGACGGAGTCTGGCTCTGTCACCCAGGCTGGAGTGCAGTGGCGCGATCTCGGCTCACTGCAAGCTCCGCCTCCCGGGTTCCCGCCATTCTCCTGCCTCAGCCTCCCGAGTAGCTGGGACTACAGGCGCCGCCACCTCGCCCGGCTAATTTTTTGTATTTTTTAGTAGAGACGGGGTTTCACCGTGTTAGCCAGGATGGTCTCTATCTCCTGACCTCCTGATCCGCCCGTCTCGGCCTCCCAAAGTGCTGGGATTACAGGCTTGAGCCACCGCGCCCGGCTTTTTTTTTTACTACAATAGTTATTGCAACAGAGGCTACTCTTGGATTTCAAGGAATAGTGTAGTTTAGACACTTAGAAATGCCTTTGCTTAAAAAATTTTTTTTAAGTGAACTGGAAAACATCACATGGTCTAGCCTTATAATAATTACCCCCTTTGGAAACCCAGGATTCAGGATGGGCTCTGCTTAGAGCTCAAAGCTCAGAGATCCAGTATTCCCAGGCACTCACTCCTACAATAGAATTCCATAATTTTATGTTTGATTTGGCATCCATCTTTAGTCTCCCTCTAGCACGCCACACTTTTGCTCTCTACATCTTATGATGTAAATTTTGCTATTTGATTTTCACCTGAGTTGCTTTCTTTAATATGCAAATGTAAGGCTATTTAGCTGACAACTACCTAGGGTTGTGAAACAGGTTATCAAGAACCTGGAAGTCCAAGAGAGCAAACAACAGCAACAAAAAAGGTTTCTATGAATGTATAAGATGTACTTCTTTTGGCATGCCTAATATGTCTACATATTTATGTATTGTGTACACAATGTTGTACTACTTAAAATATATATTTAAAAACTCTGGCTTAAAGAAAAATAAAAGTATTTAAATCAAAGACTTTATCAGAAAAGGAAAGACTAGTCAAATGCTTGGTCAAGTTTATGTAACTTAAGTAAAATCTTTAAAAAATAAGCTAGCTTAAAAGTATTGGTAAAGTAATTTTTAAAATGTCCTAGGAATTGCCTATACACCAATGCACTAAATAATTGGTTAGAACAATGACATTTTCATAAGGGACTGATTTAGTCATAATTTATTATGAGACATTTTAATTTTTTAAAACCAAAGTTCAACTTTTATTGCATCTCATTGTTTTCTGTTTTCTCTCTCCCTTTAAAGGACGAGGAAGAGTAATGTTCGTCTTCAACTCATTTTCAGCTCATAAAAGTTTTCTTTCTTAAGTTCTGTTTGTTGTGGCCTCATGCTAACAATGGTTTCTTAAGGGTCGAAAGGAAATATATTCTTCTAACATAATGTTCTGTGCAATGCAGAAGGTTTTTTTTGCCTTTTGGTAACTAGCCAGACAGATTTTACATTTATTGAAATAACCCCTATGTCATTATTGTTAATTTTTGTTTTGCTTAGGAAAAAAACTGGTACTAAAACATTTTTAAATTAAGGTTATTACATCTGTGTACCTGTATGTATGCACTTTTAAAGTACTTGTGACATTGACTTATAAGGCTTTGACTCCTGAGTCTAAGAAGGACACCAAGTCCTCCGAAATTTTAAACACTGACAGCAATTAGAGCCCCATCTTCAGGCCCAGTAGAAGATGCCAATTAAAATAAATTGCATTCCTGAGACACATGGCCAGAAATAAAAGCTATTCAGCTCCTCAAGTCCCATGGAATATCATGCAAGAGGTGAGCATATGAGATTATAAGAACTGATTTTGAGAGATAAAATAAGTTCAGTTTCTCTATAAAATACTCAATAATGTCAAAAACACACTGATGCAATGCCAGCATATAGGCCCCTGTGTCAGATTGACAAGATTTTCTTTAAGCATTGACTGACTCCTTAATAAAGGTTATAAACTTTATAAAAGGCTTATGGATGCTATGTCTCATGGTCAAGGTTAAAATTTTATAGATTGTTTATAAAATTTTGAAAGACAGTTTGGCTTCCTGCTACTTTTATTAGGGGTTATTGATTGGAAAATTAAGTCTCCACTCAAAACAGAAGGTGTTGCCTTTCTTTGATATCCTTGAATTATTGCTTTGGTTAAATGTATGCCTTATTTGACAATGACCTGTGATCCAATTTTGTGATATCAAGTGTTTTAAATCTTTGGTTTTTGACAAACTTCCCAAAATCAAATTACAAATTATGCCTCTTTCTTACCTAATTAATCCTTTAAGGTATTAGGTTTCCTAAAGTCCAGAAATAACATACTTGGCTTATTTTACATAAAAATTATAGAAGAAACATTGTCATATTTGACAATATTTGGGGTGCATTTGTGTAAATGTTATTTGTAAGCATTCCAAAATTATAGAAAACTCTTATAATTCTGATATGAATTAGTGTAAAGTATCAGTAATAATTGTAATTGTTGTGTGCCACAGAGGTAATAAATTTACTTGTCAATTGTTTCTTTGACTCTCACTACCCTATAGTCTTTTGTGATTCATGGAAAATTATTGCCTTGTTTTGGTCCTCCTTAGAAGGTGGTTTTGTAATCAGCTATAAAACTCTAACAGGTTCTGCTGAATTGAGGTTACTGATAACTTTGGAGACTGTGACATCAGAATAGAAAAAAAATTTTCAGGACTCGTGGAGAACTGAAATGTTCATAAGCATCAACAGTACAGAAATTAACTGCATGGACTGAACTAATAGAAGACTGAAGTAATTATGTTGAGTTTTTGCTTAAAATGTTGCTGATGCTTTGTTTTGTTTTCTTCAGTGAAGAAAACCTTTCTTTTGAGCTATTGACAACTTTTAACAAGTTAGTATACTCTTTTGAACAAATTTTGAAGGATATTTCTTTTCTCTCTACCTGACTTCTCCAGAATTTGGAAATTATTGGTGAATATTCTTAACTTATGCCAATACAGTGAGAATCTGTTTCCATTTGTAACAGGACACATTTGAAGAAACTGGTTATTTTACCAAGGCTTTGATGGGAATGGTGTGCCTTTCTAAAAGGAATCACACTTGACTTATGTAGCCAATAAGAGCCCTTTGGAAAAACTGGCCTCACACATTGTCTACACAGTCCCTGTTCAGGGTTCTGACCTGTGGTAGGAAAGTATGTCACTTTCTGACAGGCCCAGGAGCCCCGAGTTTATCTTGGAACCTCAAGAGGAGAGGATCACCCAGCTCACAGGTATTTGATAGTACATATCCATGCCTAGACTTGACTTTAAAAAAGGCTTATTTGAGATTCCATCTATGGAATAAAGCTCCATTAAAGGCAATTTAAAATCCTACATTTCCTGCACTGTATACAAATAATTAGGCCAAATATAATAAAGAACATGAGTCTGCCCATTATTTGTCTTTAATAAAAATTATAAGCTGGAGGGAGAAAAATTATGTTTCAAATACTATAGTATACCTGTTGTTAGATTATAGTCTTGCATAATGTTTTTCAATTTTTATTGTTTTCTTCAGTTTGGACCGAATTCTAATTTGTCTTGGCTACAAGTCTTTAAAATAATGTATTCTTTTTTTTCTCCTTTTTAATCTATTTTTCCTAATTTGGAGTCACTGAACACTAAGCTGTGCTTTTGTAAAGCCTTGAAAACTGAAGCTTAGACAACTTAAATTTCAGAAAAAAACAATGGTAACCTGTTTACATACTTAACCACTTTCATACCTGCCTACTGAAGTATGGACTTTAGAGTGATGCAACCTATATTCATTTGCCAGGATTGTTATTCTGTTTGTTGTTGTTTGTATCCCTTCCTCCACCTATTTTCTCTTCACTGAGACACGAGACTTCACAATGTGCTAAAAATTAGTTTTCCTAATAACTTGGGACCTACTTGTCTAGGGACAAACTGTCCTAGCCATGAAAGATCAGACAAAGTCTGAGAACAGACACTTGTTTTCTTCTCAAATGCTTTCTCCAAAAGATTTTAAAAAGAAAAGGGGGAAATGCAGAACGAAAATAAATCTTTGGGCCCCCAAATCACTAAGCTAAAGGGAAAAGCCAAGCTGGGAACTTCCTAGGGCAAACCTGCCTCCAATTCTATTCAAAGTCATCCCTCTGCTCACTGAGATAAATGTATATCTGATTACCCCTTTTGAAAAGGCGGAAAGACTAACCGGAAACTCAAAAAAGCATGCAACTCTTTGTCTCTCACCTATCTATGACCTGGAAGCCCCCTTCCTACTTCAAGTTGTCCTTCCTTTCCAGACTGAAATAATGTTCATCTTACATACTTTGATTGACATCTCATGTCTCTAAAACACATAAAACTAAGCTGTGCTCTGACCATCTTGGGCACATGTCTTCAGGAATTCCTGAGACTGTGTCACTGGTGCACATCCTCAACCTTGGCAAAATTAACTTTTTATATTAACTGAGAGGTGTCTCAGATTTTCAAGGTTCATTAAGGGTTGGTAGTATTCCATAATTTGTTGAGTTTCCAGGATTGGCAGTGCTCTAAACACAGGCTTCTACACATGGACACCAAAGGGACAAGCAATCCTGAGGAAACAGATGTTCTGTGTTTGAAGCCCTCTCAGTCCCAGATTCCTCTGATGTGTCTCTTCCTTTGGGGATTCTGGTTTGTATCCTTTTTGGTATTATAAAACTGTTATCATAAGTATAGTGCTTTCCTCGGTTCTGTAAGTCATGTAGCAACTTATTGAACATGAAGAGGTTTGTGGGGCCCTTGAATTTATAGCCAACTGGTCTGAAGTGAGGGTGACCCTGGGGACTCCCAAACTTGACTAGTGTCAGAAGTCTTGGATAGACTTGACAGTCTGGGAGGACTTTGTCTTTCACCTCAAGTTTGGATAACTCCAGATATTAACTAACATTAAGACCACACAGCTAAGAAGTGTTGGAGCTAGGGTTTGCAACTTGATGTCTCTGTTACAATATGTCCAGGCAGGAGCTCAATTTCATAACCAAGCATATAACGTGTGACTGTCATTGTCATTAAGCTACACTATCCTGTTTCTTATTTCTGAGTATAGAGCAGAGGTTTTCTTCTGGGGTGTTTTTGTGCCCCCACAGAAGATTTGGTAAAGTCTGGAGGCATCTTTTGGGGAGGATCCTACTGGTATCTAGTGGGTAGACGCTAGGGATGTGACTTAACATCATATAATGTACAGGACAGCCATCCCTCACAACAAAGAATTACCCAGCTTAAACATTAATCATGCTGAGGTTGAGAAACCCTAGTATGGAGGTATATTGTGTGCTGAAATTGCATAAGTGAGAGTAACAATTCTGTATTAGTCTGTTTTCACACTGCTTTAAAAAAAATACCTAACATTGGGTAATGTATAAAAGAAGGAGCTTTAATTGACTGACAATTTCACATAGCTGGCAAGGCCTCAGGAAACTTAAAATCATGGTGAAAGGGGAAGCAGCGTGTCTTACATGGTGGCAGGTGAAAGAGAGAGTGAGTGTGAAGGAGGAACTGTCACACACTTATAAAACCATCAGAGAGCTCATTATCATGAGAACTCACTATCATGAGAACAGCATGGGGGATACTGCACCCATGATCCAACACCTCCCTCCCTCAACATGTGGGGATTACAGTTCCCTCCCTCAACATGTGCAGATTACATTTCGAGAGGAGATTTGGGTGGGGACATGGAGCCAAACCATATGACCTTCTTATGTGTGTTTCTCAGTGCTCTGGGAAAGGGCAACACCTAGAAATAACATGGCAACTTAAAGTATGGGGTAACTAAGCTATGATCATCTTTGTTCTCTTAACTCATGAGATGTAGCTTTAAGCAGGAGGTACTTTCATAGGGGGAATGATAGTGAGCTTAGAAAACAATGCCCCAAAGTATGGTGTGTTGGCATGCTAAGTACTTTGAACTGAAGGACAATGGAAGGACCTCAGAAGCAAAGCATCTCTCTAATCTTCCCCTGCCTTCCTGTCTCCTGCTCCCCTTTTGCCCCTAAGGCAGGTCATGTAAAATATAACATGTATTTCCCAAGGAGGGTTACAAAAACTAGAACACTACTCTAACCTTCCCCTGCCTCTCTGTATAGGAACTGACCACAAAAAATAGTACGATATAAGACCCTCAATCCATAGGGACCTGCCCTACACCGGGAAGAAGGAATGCTGCACAGAAAGGTTCAGAAGAATCTGAACAGAGAGTCTCTGCTGGGTTCCCCATTCAGTCTGTTATCATCAGATAATTCACTTTTTTGTCCAATCACATTTCTACATAGCTATCCATTCTTCACTGAACTAAGGCATAAACATAGTTTGCCCTGGGTCTTTTGGTTCTCATTTCTGAAGGCTTCCAAGTCATGTGATACTCAGATTAAGTAAATCTGTTATGCTTTTATCACGGTAACCCATTGTTTTTTATTTTTATATTTAAGTTCCAGGATACATGTGCAGAATGTTCAGGTTTGTTACATAGGTATATGTATGTCATGGTGGTTTGCTGCACCTATCAATCTGCCACCTAGATTTTCAGCCCCACATGCACTAGCTATTTGTCCTGATATGCTTCCTCCCCTCACTTCCATCCCCAACAGGCACCTCCCTGTGTCCTTGTGCTCTCATTGTTAATTTCCACCTATGAATGAGAACATGCAGTGTTTGGTTTTTTGCTCCTACCTTAGTTTGCTGAGGATGATGGCTTCCAAATTCATCAATAACCCTGCAAATGACAGAATCTTATTCCATTTTATGGCTGCACAGTGCTCCATGGTATATATATACCACATTTTCTTTATCCAGTCTATCATTGTTGGGCATTTTGGTTGGTTCCATTCTTTGCTATTATGAAAAGGTCTGCAATAAACATACATGTTCTTGTGGCTTTATAATATAATGATTTATATTCCTTTGTTGTTAACCTGTCTTTTAAGGGTTGAGAGTCTGCCATGACCCTTATAATGTGTGAGGAAAAATATCACATTTCCCACCCCTAAAATAGTTGCTTCCTACTTAAAGCTATTGTTTCCCTAGATAATATGGTAGTTTGCATCCTCTAAGAAGGAGACACCAAGACAAAATTAAATGCACAAGAAATATATTAAGGGAAATACTTATAAGAGAATATAGGGAAGGACCAAGGGAAGGCAGAAGGAAGACAGGAAGGTTGGGCAGAAGCATCTGAGGTTGCAGTATCATCCTCGTGAAAATTGGGTAACACTGTCAGAGTGTTCTTATGCCAAAGTCATCCATCAGGGAAGTCCTGCATCTTGAGGCCTGCATGAATATCTCTGCCTTTGCTCAATCCATGGTGGAGAGCAACCCATAGGAAGTGTGGCTTGGTGCAAACACAGCAGTGGACATATAAGTGCAGTGCCTGGGGCTGTGAGTCAGTTTTACTTGCTGCAGTTGGAGATCACAAAGGAACATTCTCACAGCCACTGCAGCTAACAAGCATATATCTGAAACTAGCATTTTCAGTGTGACTTCTCGCTTGTCCTTTCAGACTCCTAAAATTACAAATAACTAGTTGCATCTGTTCTCTAAATTTTCCATTTCTACTCTCAGAATATAAATCAGAAAGTTTCATGTCTGTCTTTGAAAATTGTATTATTACTGAAATCCAAGATAACTTAATAGCATCATTTGAATTTGACCTGATCAGGCCAGGACATATCATCCATAAAATGTAACTGTTGAAGACCAGAATACGCCACCCCAAATATCCCTCCTTTGCATAAGGATTATTTTGAGTTGGTTATTTTGAGAAATTGCAGACAGAGGAGTCTTGAAAACTTACCATTTTCAGAATTTCCATTCAGATTTCAGGAGCTCTCCATTTGTAAGGGTGCCCTCCTGTCTGCACCAGAAATGAGAAGGATGACTGAATTACTAGAGACTCCATATCAATGGAGAAGGCATCCATTAAATCTGCATAAGAAATTGACCTTTGTTTTAGTGATTTTCATGGCTATTACATCTTAATGGAAACTCTCCCTACATCATTCTTTGTTTCAGAGAACAACGGGATTTAAGCCTGAATTCTAAGACTACTCTTTTGAGATCCGCTCTAGAGATGTACACATTGATCTGGTTATCTCCTTTGTACTCAAGAGGTACATACCATTAAACTTTTTATTTTTCTCTTGTTAATCTGTCTTTAGTTAAACGGAGTTCTAGCTAAGAACTCATGAAGGGTGGAAGACAAATTATTTTTCTCTTCCTACAGATCCTTTACAAAGTTCTACAGACATCCAATAAAGTGTGATTCATAAAAGACACTTAGGTTTGTGTGGATTTTCAAGACATTTGTCATTTAAATAAAGTTTGACTTTCATGTTCACACCAAATTCTACTGTGTAGAACCTTATTTTTAAAGATATTAGCTCTCATTCTTAAAGATTTAAGGAATCCTTATTTTTATGATACTAATAAAATATTACTTTTTAGAATATTGCACATAAATGAAAGTTTTAAAAGTCTGGAAGAATATATAACAACTCATCAAGTAGGAAAAACCTTGAGAAGTTTTAATATTTTTCTTTGTATCAATTCAGAATTATATTTGGCTGTCTATTTGGAAACCTGAGAAACAGAGGCTTAGGCAAATTGGGGAGTCAATTTTGGAAGCAGGTGGTTAAATGACACTAGAATCAAGGTCTTTGTGATTCTCTCAGCCTTTCCTTCGTGGTCACAAAGTGGTAGCTATTGCTGCAGCCATCCTGTCAAGAGGAGAGAAAAGGAAAGAAAAGGGAAGAGAAGCAATTGCCATCCAAGGCACTCCATTTATTTATTTATCTTTGAGATGGAATCTTGCCCTGTCACCCAGTTTGGAGTGCATGTTGGTGTGATCTACAATCACTGCAACCTTCATCTCCCAGGTTTAGGAAATTCTTCTGACTCAGCCTCCCAAGTAGCTGGGACTACAGGCATGAGCCAGCATGACCAGTTAATTTTTGTACTTTTATTAGAGACGGGGTTACATCATGTTGTCCAGGCTGGACTCGAACTCCTGACCTCGGGTGATCCACCCACGTTGGCCTCCCAAAGTGCTGGGATTACAGGCATGAACCACTGTCCTGGACCAAGACACACCATTTTAAAGAGAATTTTCCAACAAGATCTACCCTGCAATTTCTAATTTCTCTGTTGACCACATGTCCTGCAAAGGATACTTAGCAATGTTGTTTTTAGTTACACTCATTAGCATTCCGAATAAAGTTAGGGTTCTGTTGGTGATTTAAAAAAAACACTTATTCTCCATTTCAACCTCCATTTATAGTAGTTGTTACAACATGTACTCTAGTCAACTCTTGGTTAGCAAACTCAGGTCAATGTTTTTATAGTTAAATCACACTTAAACACAGTCAGTTCAGATTTCACCTATTTATCTGTCCTTTGCCATGGGAAAAGCTGGAGAAAGGGGTGTCTATGTGCTGGGTAAAGTGTGCTGTGGAGGGGAAGTGGTGATTGACTCTGGTCCTTGGTGGTCCACACTAACAACTATGGAGCTGTTTGTGGTCTCAGATATTCATTTCAGACTTACTGTGTCCTCCTTGTCCTTGTCCCCCTGGAATGCTATCATTTTTTCTCTAGGGCTTCCATACCATTTTGTCCCCAAGAACTCTCTGTGAGATCTTCCACCTTCTAGGACATTTCCCGGGAACAAGGCTGAGACAGAACAGGGGTCCATACTAAGGAACTGAAGCATGGAAATAAAGGAAAATGTTGAGTTCCTTCAAGAGACATTCTAGGAACATAGTTATCTTTGACATACAAATAGGCAAACTGATAAGCAAGAAGGTAACAATAGCTTAAAACATGTAGCCACCTAAGAAAATTGGAGTCACAAGATGTTTGGTTCCCTACAGAAACTAAAGATGAAATCTTCACATATATCCCTTGGTTGTTTTTCAGAAATTTAGATTCCTATCAGATGGGAAATGACAACAGCTGCCATGTAGACCACAGAAGGAGCTGAAGACTGAACTCTGTCCACCATTCTTTGTTCTAAATTTCTTCCTGAGAAATTTAGAGAAATTCACATTCACAGGGCACACATTAACATTTTTTCTGTTAACCCTAAGTTTTTACACAAAGCCTTGCTTCCTTAACTAATTGTAAATCAAAGAATCTCTGACTCTACCTATGACCTGGAAACCTGCTGCATCAAGATATCCTGCCCTTGGGGCCAAAGCAATGTTACCTCCAGCAACCACTTCTCATCACATCTGAACTAGTTTTTCAGGTTTCTTTGGG